>NC_064853.1:126912850-127212850 GCF_024139225.1 Suncus etruscus
GCAGAAACTAGATTCAATTTCCAGAGCCCATATGAACTGGTAGGAACACCAGGATTGATCCCTAAGTGCTCAGCTAGAAATAAGCAAACACTGAGCATAGTTTGTATGGGGGGAGGGGACAAAAAAGAGCAATTTAATAAATAAATATTAAAACTGGGTAGATATTTTACATAGGATTTTCCATGATCGGAGCCAGAGCAGTGGCACATCGGTAGGGCATTGCCTTGCAAGTGGCTGACTTAGGACAAACTGCAGTTCGATGCCCTGGCATCCCATATCCAGGAGTGATTTCAGAGAGCATAGCCAGGAGTAAGCCCTAAGCTTCACTAGGTGTGGCCCAAACCCCCCAAAGAAGAATTTTCCATGATCACTTATTAAAAGAAAGAATTTAATAACAACATATCTGATGAACACTGTTAACTTATTCTTTAGATGACACGTATGGCTTAAATAAGAAAAATTTAAATTTTAAAGTGTTATATATACTTTTTCTTAAAGTTGAAACTCAAGATTTGCTTTTTTTTTGAGGCATCTAATATAAGCAAAACAGTAAGAGCTGTCTGTGCACAGGACTTAGAAGATGAGACTAGGGTATCCAAGTTTAGTTCAGACAACAGGTATTTTGTTAGGTGGATCAGGCCAGTAACTGTGAAAATTAAACTCACTTTCTGCACATGTCAAATAGAAGTAACGGTTTTTGCAAATGTCCTAATAAATACATTAGTTATGTTTTATAAGGTGGTAAGAATGTAAAATATACACTGTAAGTACTAGGTTTTGTGGTTTTTAAACACTGCTGCACACAGAAATCTGTAATAGCTTTAGACTTTTAAGCTGCCTCAATAAAGATAAAGGAAAATGAACGATGCTGAGTTAAAAACATGGTCAGGAATAAACTGATTCCAAAGAACTGTTGTTTATGAGGATGTACACCTCTTTAAGGTTTTTATATTTATAGAAACAAAACAGAGAAGAGCTTCAGGTCAAGAAAGAATATTTTTAAAAGGAAAGCATTTTGAGAGTAGAAAAAACATCTAAGAAGGAAGGTAGAGGGGGCTGCAGGCAGTTTTGTTCTAAATAACTTTGTATGTGGCTTCTCTTGACTCTTTTCCCAGGAGAGAAAACTCTCTAATGAAGTTGAAAGCTCCACACTGCATCATAGGAAATGAAGAACTATGAAGAGGCATTAAAAATTAGAAGAAAAACAGATCTTAACTTCCAAAAAAAGATAGATAGGAGTATTTATAATTATTGACTTGAGTCCAACTGTGAAGTCAAAAGATATTAGGACACATTAACCCAGTTCCTCAAAGCTACATCATATTTAAATCTACCTTAGAAATTATACAATTTTATAAAATTTATAAAATTATTGTATTGGGATTTATAAATTTATAAAATTATTGTATTAGGAAATATACTATAGTAATGGGGGATGCCTATATTAAACATGACACCAGAGCCAAAGGAGAAAGATAGAAAAGAAATGAAATGAAGGCAGGAAGGAAGGCGTTGAGAAAGAGAAGTAATAGGAGAAAAGATGTATATGCTTTGGTTATGTTGAAGATGTGGAAGCATGGTATACATACATCCATAGTCTCAAAACACTGAACATATGAAATCTAAGCTAAAACTATGTAAGTTTAATGTGCCTGCCAAGGTGCCAGGATGGTGGGGTTTTAAGGTTGGTTGGAGAGCAGAAGGTTGCAGAGTTTGGGAGTACTGGTGACAGGAGTTGATATCAGTGAGGAGAATGATGTTGAAATATAATATGCCTAAAACTCAATAATAAATAACTTAATAAGACTTGGTTTTTAAATAAAAATAAATAAATTACATTATATTAAATGATACATCAATTTAAAAGAAATATAGTCTATTTTCAGAAAATAGTCAATGGGAAAGGGAAATACAGTCACTGTTTTAGGATATAAGGATATCATCCAAGCTGACAGAAAAACAAAAACAAAATAATAAATTTTGTCCTAAAATGTTATAGCTTTACTCACAGTACTAATCATATCTTTTGAACAAGATTGTATAAATGGAATTTTTTTTTAATTCAATGGGTTGCATGACTTTACTGAAACTAAGTTGATCAATGAATGTGTCAACCAAAAGTAATGTTATGAGTATTTTAAGATTCTGGTACAAGCCCACACATGTTTTTACCAATGAATAGAAAGAACAGAAATTAGTAGCTGAGGTTTCAGATAAGAAATACTGTAATGGTGTGGAGTATTTGCATAAGCAGAAGTAAGCTAGCATTTTGTCAGCTGTGGTGACTTTTAAGCAAGTAAATTTATCATTTTAAATCTCAGAAAACTCATCCATAAAACTACAAGTAAGATAACATCTATTATTACTTGAAATACATGGAGTAATCAAAACATATAGAATATAGCATATTCCCATATAAGATTATGAGATTAATAGCAAATATGGGGTCAGTTTTGCTAAAGATAATTTATCTTAACAACAAAGTTCTCATACTTTTAAACAGCTTGCAGAAATGGAAGAAACAAATTCAACAAGAGTAAATGAATTTCATTATACCATTGGAAGAAACACAAGAAACATTAAACAAAAATTGGTTCTATACAAAAATAAAATTAAAGAGGCCTATTTCTACAAGAACTAGATATAGAACACTTTGAACCATTTAAAAAACTAGGTTCAAAGTACCTCAGTAGATGGGGAATATAAATCAATGAAAATATAAAATGGTCAAATTATGTAGCATCTCTTTAAAACACTTTTATAAGACTATATAGAAAAACACACAATGCCAATATCAGATCCACTGTGCCCTTGGTTGTCAAAGAACTTTGAAAAGTTCTTTGAAAAAGAGAGATAGCACAACGGTAGGGTGTTTGCCTTGCATGCAGACGATCCAGGACAGAAAGTGGTTTGAATTCCATCATCCCATCTGGTCCACTGTGCCTACCAGGAGTGATCTCTGAGTGCAGAGCCAAGAGTAACCCCTAAGTTTTGCTGGGTGTGTCACAAAAAAAAAATAAAAAAAAAATAAAACAAAACATTGAAAATCAGTAGATAATTTATTCTAAATGGAATATATTCTGAAGAGAATAAGAGACAGTAAGGAAACTTGGGATTCAACAATAATTTGGAAAACAGAGGTGGGGCTGTTTATCTTTTGACTCTCTTAGGAAAATGAAATTCTCTTTTGGCAAATATTTTATATTAATACCATGGTGTAAATATCAAAATGTAAAAGCATTGGGTCATATGATAGGTACAGAAGAATTGTCATTAGCAATGGCCAGTTTTCCAGCCTGAAGTGCCATTTTACACTCTCTTTTCTTTATTTGCATACTTAAGCCTCAGTGACTATTTATTGGGTTCACGTTGAACTTCTAAGTCCAGGTTTTCAACTTTCTTAGGAAGAAAAGAAAGTCCTGACAACATGGGAAATTTGGCCAAAACATAACTCGACTTGCATATTTTTAGAGCCTTTTAGGTGAGCTATCAATAATTAAGTTTCCCTTAGTCCATACCCATACAACCAAATAATTTTAAAACTGAGTTTGCATATTTAGGTCTAAAAGGAGACAGGCACAAACTCACTCATTATCAAGCTGAGAGTCTCTATTATTAATTGCTATTTGACTTAGAACTCGAGTTTCCAAGGTACTGTATGTGTTTTATTAGTATTCTTTTTGTGTTTTTTTTATTGTTTTAAATAAGTACCATTCAACTGAGACTTTGTTTACTTTCTTGACCATAACTTTTTCAACTGTATTTAGAAAAAAAAAACAGAAAGCAGAACTGTTACTAAAGAAGATTCTGATGACATAATTGAATCCAAGTTGTGATTAGTGAATAGGCTATGTCCTTAGCTAAGATTTCTATTTACTTAATTTTATGTATTTAATGATATGAACTGTCATGGCAAAGAAATGATGCCTTATGTTTTTTAAGGTGTTGTAGTCCCGTGAAGACAGAAACAAGCAGATGGAAACTTACAGGCTGAAAAATTAGAAAGGAAGCTAGAAGTGTGCTCTCTGTCCTGAAAATGAAGTTTTGTCACTTCTAAATCTCTATCTCATTTATTATCCGAGAACAGAAAGTTTGTTTTTAGCAGCATCAATTAAGTTGTCATTGACTTTCAAGACAGCAAAAAAAAGTTCAAACTTCCCACATGAATTTCAGTTAAGTCACATATTAATTGAAAGATGAAATATTTACCATGAGACTGCTAGAACATGCAAATATTTTTCTAAACGTTTTCAGGCTCACAAAGAACATCTAGGTAGACATAAGGCTTTAACTGGTTATTATTCTTATGTTTATATGACTATAAATTTGTTATTTTTATATTTTGCAAATATACTATTCCAGGATGAAAGAAAATAATAAATTTGATTTATCTACAAGTATGAAAGACCTTAAGCCTGTCTGGTAGCAGCTAATTTACAATTGAGGTTAAAAATTGCATGTATTCAACCATGCTTGTATGTTGATGTAATTATGCATATTTCTTAATGGTAACTTTTTAAGAATTCTTTTTCCAAGAGTGTCTGAAATATTACAGAAACATGGTAAAATTATTAAATTATAACACATAATTGTACATAGTGAGCTATATGAAGAATGTTATAGGACATTTTAGAAAGTTTGATCTGTCTTTTTAAATAAAGTTTTATTGGCATAGCCATGATCACATTTTTTTCTTGTTTTCTGTGACTTACTGATGGATTATGAACAAGCATAATTTATTATTTGCCATTCCCCAGAGTCTTTATACACCATTTCAAGATGGAGAGGACTTTACCTTTAAGAGAAGGTATCCTGCTTGTGCTTAATTTTTGTAGATTTCAAAATGTAGATCCACCTAAATAAGTGTTTTTATATCTTTATTTTACACACACAGACACATACAGCTTTTACAGCCAGAAACCTTGTACAACAGGTAAGCTGTTTGCTTGCTTTGCCTGTAACTTGGGTTCAATTCTAGGTCCCATATTGTCCACCAGGAGTGATCCATGAGCTCAGAGCCAGCAGAAAGCCCCCAAAATCCAAAAATAAAAATATATCATTTAGTATTTTTACCTCTTACATTGCTTTAATTAGTAATAATTGACTAGAATCTACTGAAGTCTCACTCAGTAGTAGCCAAATCACCTATTTTATGTGCATTATACTGCTTAATTATTATAGCATCAGATGATATTTAGACATATTTTTACTTACCATGAAAGTACTAGTATGCTTCTTTAGCATACATGAATCAGAACTCAGGCATGTGTAATTGCAAAGTGGAGATTCTTACTGTGGCATACTTGGTGTACAAAATCAATGCTTATAGTTTTTATCTTGATTTACATATATCTTTTTGGTTTGTGGGTTTTTTTTCCTTTGGTTTGTTTTTTGGAGTCACACCCGGCAGTGTCCAGGGGTTACTCCTAGCTCTAGGCTCAGAAATTGCTCCTGGCAGGCTCGGGGGACCATATGGGATGCCGGGATTCCAACCACCATCCATCTGCATGCAAGGCAAACACTCTTACCTCCATGCCATCACTCCGGCCCTGATTTACATATATTTTAAATATTTAAGCAAAATGAGATGGGTAGATAATACATGGTATAAGGCACTTCTCTTGCATAAGATTCACTCAGGTTTGATTACTGTTAGTCTCTAAATACCACCAGGAGTGATTCATGAGCACAGATCAAGGAGTAAGCCCTTAGCACTGCCAGATGTTGAAAATAAATATATGTAAATAAATTAATAATTAGTTAAATATATATTTCCAGTATTTTTTATTTTAAACGTTTGAATTCCTATTGAAATGAATCGAAACTATTATATTAATGTTTTCATTTAGTAAATCCTTATTGAAATCTGACCTTCCACTAAACATTGTGTAACTTTTTAAGTACAGTACAGTAATTAAAGACATCTTTTAATCACTTAAAGTCATCCTCAATAATTCTTTGCATTTCTGAGTGGTGGTGGTGGAGAAACAAAGGAAAAGAAGATCAATACACGTTGCCAAGTGACAAAGTAGCCACAAGATAAGCATATGTCAGGTAATATGGAGGATCAAGATTTCTAGAGTACATAGGGAGCCAGGACTTGAAAAATCATTACAAATAGCCTAAATATTGATTTGTAACCTGATCATGAAGTGCTTGAAAACACCTTAGGATGCAGTGGTGTTTTACTAGTCTTTCTACCTATATGACCTGTATTTTAGTTGGAGCAAGGAAGATATAACATGTAAAAACAGGGGCCGGGAAGGTGGCGCTAGAGGTAAGGTGTCTGCCTTGCAAGCCCTAGTGTAAGACAGACGACGGTTCGATTCCCCGGCGTCCCATAAGGTCCCCCCAAGCCAGGAGCGATTTCTGAGCACATAGCCAGGAGTAACCCCTGAGCGTCAAATGGGTGTGGCCCAAGAACCAAACCAAACCAAAACAAAACAAAACAAAAAAACATATAAAAACAACTGCTAAAATACAGGACATCATATAAGGTAGTGCTAAATTGTGTGGAACAGCAGAAAAGTACAATAGACATTTAGAATAACAGCAAATAAAGAATCTGGAAAAATCAAGAAGGTGAGGCAGCAGATGAATGTTTAAGAGTAAATAGAATCTGGCGAACAAGGAGACTGGATATGCAATATTCTGACAGGGAAAGTCAATGTTCTTTCAGTCTTGAAGAGAATGTGTTCTCAGCAAGAAGAAAGCATTAGGTGTGGTTAGAGAGAAAATCCCTACTGCTAAGCAGAGAGCAAAAATGTAGATCATTTGAAAAAAAAAAAGAGTGGCGAAAATAAGTCTATATTCACTGTAAGTGTCTTGTGTAGTCTATAACTGGGTTAATAAGTGAAAACAAGTTTAAATCATTGCTCAAGATTATAAAAATTATGGCTATATATTGAATATATATATATATTTATGAAACAGAACCTATATTGAAAAGAAGTTGCTGTAGTAGCTGAAAAATGAATTTCTATCTGAAAGTAAATCATTCCAATGTATTATTCAATAAAGGGACCTACCTCACTTTGTATCTGACACTAGGTGAATAAAATATCTCTCTGATTCATCATCACCTCACTCACTTCCAGTCAAAGGGAAGAAGGAAGGTATAAATCAATGAATCACCCAAATGACCCCATATTTAGCAGCTAGATAAGGGCTTCAAATGAAAGACACATTTATCTGAAGAGTTTAAAAGTTTCTAGGAAGGTGACCTCAGCTTGGTGGAAGCTAAGGGATATTTTCCCTCTGAAGTGACTTTTGCAAGGGAAACTGAAAAATAAATAAATGATGCTCCAACCAAAGGGTATTAGTGACTGTGCACTGGGCAAAGAAAAAGCTTAAATGGCAGCATATGCTAATCCCTGGGATAGGACTCCAGAAAATTATAGCTGTAAGTGTGAATTTATGTAAATTTTTGTGATGAGTTTGGAGTAGTTATCAATGGTCTCCACAGCCACATCCTACTGCCAGTGTGAAACTTCATCTTTTCAAAGACTGCATTTTTTTTTAATTATCCAGATACAAATTCTAGACATCGGATGAAAACAATGCAAGGAGGTGAGATATAAAAAAAGTTTGAAATGCCCCTTTAAAAAAAATGTGTGTTTTGCTGTCTGGTTATAGCATCATCTCAATGTTTATTTTTTGTCTTGTTTTGTTTTTCAGACACAACTGGTGATGCTCAGGGTTTAGTCCTAGCTAAGTGCTCAGAAATCACCCCTTGGGGGACCATATGGGACACTGGTGGGTCGAACTGCAGTCCATCTTAAACTAGCGCAGGCAAGTCAGACGCCTTACATTCTGCACCACTGCTACGACTCCTCAATGTTTATTTTAATTTTTGCATTCCCATCTGGAAAGTAAAGATAAATTCTTAGTTATGGGTTGTATGGATCTAAAATTACTCATGGTAGTATTCTTTTTCTTTTTCTTTTTCTTTTTTTTTTTTTTTTTTTGTTTGTGGGCCACAACCGATGACGCTCAGGGGTTATTCTAGCTATGCTCTCAGAAGTCGCTCCTGGCTTGGCTACGGGACGCCGGGGATTGAACCATGGCCCGTCCTAGGCTAGCGCTGGCAAAGCAGACACCTTACCTCTAGCGCCACCACGCCGGCCCCGGTAGTGTTATTTTTCAAAATACATCACATGCTATTTCCTGTACCAAGTTAAAAAATTCTTAAAGCAAAGTTTTTAATCTCATCCCTCCACCCCATTTTTATAAAGTTTTTTATTTGGGGTTGTGTTTTACAGATCAATTATAATCACTATCATAATTACTAAAATTGTTCTTGGTTCAGAACTGACATTTCTTTCATCTATTTTATTTCTCTTAAGACTACAGTTCAGGATCAGTAGTTTTCATTTTCTATCTGCCCATATCAACTATCACTATTAAATAACAGATCCATATTTAATGAAGACAAGTTTTGTGTAAGGAATAATAACAAAAATTATAGGTTATGTTGCCCAACTGACCACCAAATTACTCAATCAATGGGAAAATTGCTAAAAATTATGAGTTATATGTATATACTTATGATTACATAAAATTTATTGTGTGATATTTATAGAGAACAATATTGCATATAAAACAAAAATGAGAATCATTGAATACAATGCCAGGAAATAAAATCATTTTATTTCCATGTGAATGTCTCCATGGAAAAGGAAATAGACCTCAAATGTCAATTTAGCGGGACAGGAAAAACTATGAAATTTTGAGTAAATGCTACCATAATTTATGTCTATTAGTTCCCCAAACATATACTTATTATATTTACTTAATGAATTCTGTGATATTATAGTATCATAATATAAAATTATTTTAAACGTATTTTTAAAAAATTTTTAGGAAACTTCCACACACAAAGGGCAGTTAAGATGTCATGTACACAAGAAACGAGTTGGAGAATTAGTAATGCTTTGTTAATATACTTTCCAGGGTCCCTTAGCTGGCTTGTTTCCATTCTCTCATAACTTGTTTTTACATGATTCTGCTGTCCTTGGCTTTTCATAAGTGATCTCTTCATCAGATATTAACTTAGTTTTCTAGTTTAAGGTTAGAGATTTTTTTTTAAATGGTTTGAGAATGGTTTGGTTCTTAATTTGACTCAAAATATTTTGCAAGAGACAATGACAAGAGATAATGAATGGCTTTTTAAAAGTGGCAACCCTAGGCTAACCTGATGATTTACACATTTGAATAAAAGTAAGTAAATTTTAACTTTTACAAATTTGTCCCTTTATTTTGATGATTGTTGTATATATGCAGCTTACTTTTATAGAAGTTTCATTGAAGAAAATGTGAGAAATTATTTTATAAAAGAAAAATAAGAGAGCAATTTTATGACTTCATTTTTCCTGATGCCTGCATAGTATTTTGTTGTGTATATGTACAACAGTGTCTTTAGACACTTATCTGTTGTCATGCAACTTGGTTGTTTCCAGATTCTGGCTATTGTATATAGCGCTGCAATGAAGAAGGTTTTTGTATTATGTTTTTATATTCCTAAGGTATATCCCTAGGAGTGGTATACTTTGATCATATGGGAGCTCAATTTCCAGTCTTTTGAGGAATCTCCATATTGTTTTCCAGAAAGGCTGGACTAGATGGCATTCCCATCAAAAGTGAATGAAAGTTCCTTTCTCCCTACATTGCCAACAGCACTGATAGTTCTTATTCTTTGTGATGTGTGCCAGTTTTTGTGGCATGAGATGGTACCTCATTGTTGTTTTGATTAGTGATGTGGAGCATTTTTTCATGTGCCTTTTGGCCATTTGTATTTCTTCTTTGATGATTTGTCTGTTCATTTTTTGTTCCCATTTTTTGAGGGGGTCAGATGTTTTTTCTTAAGTTTTGTCAGTACTTGTATATCTTAGATTTTAGCCCCTTATCTAATGGGTAGTGGGTGAATAGTTTCTCCCAATCAATGGGTAGTCTTTGTATTCTAGTCACTATTCCCTTTGAGGTGTAGAAGCTTCTCAGCTTAAAATTGACCCATTTGTTTATCTGTGCTTCCACTTGTTTGGAGAAAGTTGTTTCTACATTGAAGATGCCTTTAGTCTCAAGGTCATGAATTTTTTTTTTTTTTTTGGTTTTTTTTTTTTTGGGCCACACCCGGCAGTGCTCAGGGGTTACTCCTGGCTGTCTGCTCAGAAATAGCTCCTGGCAGGCACGGGGGACCATATGGGACACCGGGATTCGAACCAACCACCTTAGGTCCTGGATCGGCTGCTTGCAAGGCAAACGCCGCTGTGCTATCTCTCCGGGCCCCATGAATTTTTTTTTACTTACATGTTGTTCTATATACCTTATGGTTCCAGGTGTGATATCAAAGTTTTTAATCCATTTGGATTTGACCTTTGTGCATGATGTTATATGGAGGTCCAGGTTTGCTTTTTTGCATGTAGCTTACCTATTATTCTAACACCTCTTTGGATATGTATACTATTATGCTGAGTGAAATAAGTCAGAGGAAGAGAGATAGACTCAGAATAGTCTCACTCATCTGTGGGATTTAAGAAAAATAAAAGACAGCATTTTAATAATAACCAGGGGCAATAAAAATGAGGACTGAAAGAACCGGCCCATGATATGAAGCTTACCAAAAAGAGTGGTGAGGGCAGTGAAAAAAATAACTACAATAACAACTACTATGACAGTGGTAACGAGAGAAATAGAGTGCCTGTCTATAGGTAGGGGTGGGGAGGAGAGAAATGGGGGGGCATTGGTGGTGAGAATATTGTGTTAGTTGAAGGGAGGTATTCTTTTTTATAACTGAAACCCAGCTACAAACATGTTTGCAATCATGGTGTTTAAATAAAGATATTACCTAAAAATGCAATTATAGGCGCCTGAGCAGAGCGCACACCAGCCTAGGAAGGACCACGGTTCGATCACCTGGCATCCCATATGGTCCCCCAAGCCAGGAGCGATTTCTGAGAGCTAGCCAGGAGTAACCCCTGAGCGTCATAGGGCATGGCCCCCAAACCAAATAAAATAAAATAAAACAATTTTAGTGAGTTTATCTGGTAGGGGAGTAAAGGTATGTGTTTTTTTTAAACTTTTCTATAACCTCAGTGATTTAGGAAAAGACATTTAAAAATTATTTTATCTGGTCATAGCGCAGTGGTAGGGCGTTTGCCTTGCACAAGGCTGATCCAGGATTAACCGGGGTTCGAGCCCTGGCATCCTATATGGTTCCCCAAATTAGGAGAGATTTCTAAGTGCATAGCCAGGAGTAACTGGATGTGGCCCAAAACCCAAAACATCATTTTACTCTATGATTAGAAAAAATACTATTAAATACCTATATGTTAATGAATTATGTATGCATGCATTTGCAAAATATATTTGCATATGTATGCTTCTATGCATGTATCTCCTTTAAAAGAGAGACTTGTGCACTTTAATTTTTATATCTTAGATATTTAGGAAAGGATGTATGAAAATTAGTATTTTATCATATAGTTATAAGAATATGTACAATATATAATATGCTGTAGAATTACTTATGAATATAATAATATAATGTCTATGAATGATTATAATACAATGCATGATTTACTTTGAATCCAACAAAATAGACGAGTGTATCTTCAATGTGATATTTGTTAATTTAAGGATGACTGATTAGGTAAAAACTTTTCTATACTTTCTTAAGAAATATTTTTCTAACAGTTGTGATTTTTTTTGTTTGCTTTTTGGGTCACACTTGGCAAAGCTCCTGGCTTTACGCTCAGAAATCACTCCTGGCAGGCTCGGGGGATCATATGGGATGCTGGGATTCGGACCACTGTCCTTCTGCATACAAGGCAGATGCCCTACCTCAGTGCTATCTTTCTGACCTCAACAATTGTGAAATTTTAACTTGAATTTATGTAAGTAGAATGAAGCATAGCAGAAAAGAAAAAGTCAGATCTAATTGTGAGAAAATTAAATCATCATAACTAATATTGTGGTGTGATCATTCAAATGCCAGGGAATGATTAAATATGCTCTTATGATTATCTCTCAATTGACCACATCAACAATGGACAGATATATCAATTAAAATTACAAAGATCCTTAACATATGATTATTAAAATGTACATATTTAATATGCTGAACGTGTCTGGATTTTACTTCATCCTTAGTGTCAATAAAACTACAGATACTCCTCACTTAATGACCAAGTTCTGTTTCAAAGACTTGGTCATTAAACGAGTTGGTTATTAAGTGAAGAACTACAGGCACTATATACAGTAGTACAGTATATGCATAGTACTTGACAATACAGTATTATAAATAAATAAAATAAAGAGAAAGATTAAACTGATATCTTCCACTTGTTTTAATTTGCATAGGTTGTGTAATTTACACATGTACTTCAATGTATTACAGAACATAAAGTTAGTAAAGTAGGTACATTAAAGCACCAAAAACAACAGTACTGTACTGTAGAGTGTGCAAGATGGAAAAAGGATATTTAAAATAAATAAAATAACGGTGAAGAGATGGTCATAAGTGTGAGTGGTAGGTTGTTAAGCGAGGAGTATCTGTACAAGACTTTGAATTTTCCCCTCTCCCGACTATGATTTGGTTAGTAAGTTTGAGATTGATCATTATTTTCATAGTTACTTGATAATAGTTTAAAATATAAATCATAGAAAATAAAAAATATTAATAGACATTGAGACTATTTAAAATTACTCACTGTTTACCTAATTCTTACACTGTACTCACAATGTCTTTAACCAAGTTTGGCTGCAACTGTTAGTATATATATACATATGAAAACTTGGAGACATAAGAAATTTCACTTTTACAAAGTAACTCAGATGATGTTATTGAGCCAAAAGATGAATGTGAATCCTCTTTATACTTTGCTACATGAGAAGGATATTTATATATATTTATATATTCTACCTATAGATGTTTCAATAGCTGAAGTACAGAACATGATAGAGCCATTTATTAGCTAACTATTTATATAATCTGTATATACTTTCTATTATTTACCTGTAATGTCAGATTAATGTTAATACAACTTCCTAATGCTAAAAATTGATATAATGCATAAGAGTAGTTTAATTTCTATTATACATGGCCTCAAATGTGCATTTAAAGATAGATTTAATTATATTATTTAGATTTAATAATCTTTATTTACCAAATTGAGTCTCTTAGATTTGTGTGGCATGGCAAAGCTTTCAAAAGTTTCCATACATATTTTCCTTATCTATATATATATAGATGATATTTAACATGTCATGTTTTATTTAATTATAGCAATCTTAACATGCATAATTTAAAGATGTAGAGAAGACAAACATTTCAGTGTTACAATGCAGCTTTGTTGTTTGGGGAAATTGCAGAATATTTTATGCATACTAGGAAGATTTGAATTTTATATACAAGTGTTTTTTTTTACATATAAGTATTTTGGATTCATGGCTCTTTTACTGTATTTACACACCTGAAAAGCTTGACTCTATAATTCCATGGAAGCAGAAATTTCTCTCTTCCTGTTCTTCCTCTAATAACTAAATATTCTTCTAACTTGATATCATAGGCAATTCCCTCTTCATTCCCCCTATAAAGAATTTATACCAATCAGAATAAATGTAGATTTTCTTACTTTGTCACCCAATTTTGTTCCCTGAGCCAAAAGAAATGATCCCTGAGCACAGATCTGGGAGTAAACTCTGAGTAATATTAGGTGAACCCCCTCACTTCCTCCCAAAAAAGAGAAACAAAAATAAAGAACTTCCTATTATTGCTAGTGGGGCTTTTAGCCAATTATTTGAGAAATGGTTTGGAGATTACTCCAAATAGAATTGTGCTTCTATCTGGTCCTATGATTCCTCTCTACGGCATCATCTTCACAGCACAAAAAACATACATTCAAAATGAAATCCACACTTTATGTTCATCTCACTATTAGTTCTAATAGCTAAGATTTTTAAACCCAAATGCCCAACAACAGATGAATGAACCGATAAAGCAAGAGAGGTGAAATGGAACATTACTCAGCTAAGTAAGAAAATAAAATATCAGATAAATTCAAAGGGTGGTATAAAGTGAATCAAAAAGAAAAAGATAAGCACCACATAATCTCACTAATATGAGTATATTAGAAGGGACTAGAAAACTCTAATGAATACACACCCCAAGATCTTGACATTCTAAAGTAGGTGTGGTATACTAGAACTACAAATATGAAATAGTACCAGTATTATTTATTGTAACCTGTGATGTTGCAATAAAAACAAATTTGGAAAATAAAGATATCATTGCTTTATTTCCTTTTTAGACACATATACAATGGGGGAAATGCTACCTATTTTTTCATAATTTAAACCATTATAATCTTTGTTCTGTTCATCTTAAGTCATTGGTATGTTCCCTCTATTTTTTTGAGAAAGAAAAAAAAAAACACATGAACAAAGAAGAAGATAAGTCACATGACAATCTTTCGGACCTCAGTCCCACAAAGAATTTTTCCACAAATCCCAAAACTCACAGCAGATCTTAGCACCAGGGAAAAAGAATTATTTATTTCTGATGGAGTCTATATCTTATGCATTTAGTTCCTCCTGCTAAGGTCCCTCTGATGCTGAAGCACTGGCCTGCTGTATATATTTATTCTACACTTTATATGTAAACAAACAGGAACATGGCAAGAAAACATAATTGCTTATATTTTAAATGTTTGCTTTGCCATCATATGCAGATACCTTAATTCCCAAAGATCAGGCTCGTAGGAGATAGTAGTCTTTGAAGTGGTCTCTTTGTGAATGAAACTAATGCTCTTAGAAAAGAAAAATCAATCAAACCAGAAACACAGGGAGACTCATCCATGCCCTTTCATTTATGGCACAGCCAGAAGCAGATGCTAGGAACATTGGAAGGGTTTCTCAAGAAAGGGAGCTCATGCAGATACCTTTATCCTGAACTTCCTAGCCTCCTGCAATGTAAAGATCCCATTCCTGCTGCCTATTAAGCTGCCCAACTTTTGGTATTTTCTTTTTGATTCTTTAACAACACCCATGAAAAATAAAAAAAAGTTGGCTTTCATGCACAAATTGAATCAAGTTTTCTAATTTCAGAAGACCATTCCACATCTTGCATTTGAATATGATCCAGGTTTATGCAGAAATTTTTTCAACTCTTTCTCTTCCCCTTACTCTTCTCCTCAGTATACTTAATTAAATATAACCTATATAACGTGGTACATAGAATTATATTAATATTTTAAGCTGTAGAAAAATATTCAGTACTGAAAAGGGAGAAAGTAACACACAAGGCACACCTCCATTAATAATATGCAAACCAGAGTGTCAAAAAGAAAATAGAGAGAGAAGCAAATTGCCTGCCTTAGAGACAGGCAGGGGATGAGAATATAGAATATTATTATACACATGGAAATATATGTGAATAATAGTATTATGGTAAAGATTATGAACAAATAAAATGTGGTCTTTGTGCTAAGTTTGGGAAGAGTCAAAAGTTAAATGTGATTTTTCAACAGTTCAAGAATTGACACCCTTAACCCACAAATTTTTTTCAGGGGCAGAGAATGTACATGAATTCAGAGATATCCACAAAGGTGACCTTGGTATTCCTTCTAAAGCAAATGAAGCATCAAGTGTGATTTTGTTTTTATTCCACTGCAGCTTATAATTTTCTAAGTATTTTAAAATTAATTCTAAGCACTTGAGACATTAAATCTCTTTAGAAAACATAATATTCTACCTTCTATTTTAATCTTGTTTTCATATGTGATGAATAATAAAATTATTCATATTATTCATTTTGATGTGTAAAGAAGGAAATTTTTAGAAAATTATTTAAAAAAAATTAATAAAAATCATTGGTTATATTGAAATTCTTATGTTTGATTAATCTCTTTTATTTTTCATAACTCTTTCATTTTGGTTCTCTGTTCCTCAGTTGCTCAAGACAGGTTTGTCCTAGGATATCAAAACCGGTATATTTTTATTTAAAAGATTTCTATAACATGAATCTAACAAAAATTTTTATAAAAATTCAACTAAGCATATAAATCATAGACAGGAAAGTAAGTGGGGTATAAGTCATTCTCATCATTCAGAGATGATTCCAGGAGAATTTTCAGGGATTAGAAAAAGTTTCATTTTTTTGCACAGAGCAGATCTGATAGGTGATATAAACTCTCCTATATTAAAAGAGAGCTTTTGTCAACCAAAGCACAGAAGGAAACACACTGTAAAAAAAAGAGATGCATCTTTTACATCCTCATCTTAATCCTGCTTACCCATTGCTCACTCAAGTACTCCACAAAGATGTCTTTGAGCTAATAAAGATGGAATGTCTGATCCAGAAACTTCTATATTCAGCCCCTGTGTACTACAGTCATAGAAGACCGAACTCACAGACAGCACAAAGGTAGATATAGCAGAGATGTAGAGATAAAATTATTCGGAAATAAGATTTGAATTTATCAGCTTTCTGTTCTTAAAATTGTGACCTGAGAACTGGGAACACAATGAAACTGTTCTAGAGGGCAAAGTGCCTAACTATGGAAGTTAAAAATAAGTTCTGTGATGAAACATAGAGGACGGACTAAAATTATGTGTAGGAAGCAAAATCTCATGACAGAAATATTTTATAAAATTGTGGCCCATTTATGTTGGGTGACATTTTTCTTTTATCATATTTAAACCCAAAATCAACTAAATTGCCCATCAACTGCACTTGCTGTTTGATAATGATCACACTGGAAAGGGCTTATCTGTTCAGTCCCATTAGTCTCACAAGTTGTGTAACTTTGTATTACTATAAAATAGGAAAAAGGCTAGAGTTGTCAGAAGATTCTACTAGGAGTCAACATAATATCATTAAAGTAATTTTTAACTATAAGCAAAAGGTTTTAAGTTATATTGTCACATACTTCTCTGCCAACTTTCTTGCTAAGTTGCTTGCTTCTTCTCCTCGGAACACATGCTTGTATGGCTTTTGAATGAAGAGAGAGATAATTTATTTCTGTGTCATATACTATTTACAAACACCTTAAAAAATCAATGAAAGGCCATCAGAAAAACCAAGTATTGCACAAATACTTAAACTATGATCCAAAACAACCTTAACCTTAATCATAGTAACATTATGAATTCTGGGGACCCTGAAAGTCATGATATGTCTATTAACAACAATATGCCTGATGCTCATAAATTTAGAAATAATGGTTAGCCTGATGAAGCCTATGGATACACTTGTAGTTATCATGGTCTCCAATGCTAGAGGAGAGAGGCTGGTAATTGGTCCATAAAAGATAACAAGGAATGAGTTATCAAAGCTTCAGTGTTTTCCCATTAATTAGCCTAGAGAAGATTTATAAACAACCTCTTGGGATAATCATTATGTGACTTAATTTAAATTAAATGTAAATTCTGTTCAAAAATACATATTAAAAGTAAAATCATGCATAAACTTTGAACTATTATTTCCAAAATAGTAATTCTAAAGCTAAGAAAAAAGATTGGAATGAAGGAAGGAAGGAAGGAAGGAAGGAAGGAAGGAAGGAAGGAAGGAAGGAAGGAAGGAAGGAAGGAAGGAAGGAAGGAAGGAAGGAAGGAAGGAAGGAAGGAAGGAAGGAAGGTAAGACACATGGCCAGTGTCCATATATCTGGATTCTATTACTTTTCACTTAAAAGTAAATAAAACCAAAGGAATTGAGAAGAACTAGTTATATGCATATACAATTTCAATAACAGTGTTGCAAACCAAGGTGCCAAAAAGAAAAAAAAAGGAAAGAAAAAATAGAGAATGTTTGAGTGTGTGTAAAAGAGACAGAATTCAAGCGAGAGAAGAGAGGAGAGAAGTGTCTGCTATAGAGGCAGGATGAAGTGGAATGGGACAAAAGTTGCCTAACAATTAGTGGCAGAAAATGAACACTGGTATGCGAGTTGGAACATTGTATGATGAAAACTCAAACATCAAAACTTTGTTAATTCTATCTCAGAGTGAGTTAACAAAATAATGAAAATTCATTCTACTGCAATAAAGAAAATATTAGTATTCCAGAATAAAAGAGCTAGTATCAAACATATATAATAAAAGTACCACAAAAAAGAACAGAAAAACAAACACCCCATCAAAAATGGCCAAAAGCTGGTTGACACCCTTACCAAAAAAGAATAGACAACTGGACAACAGGCACAAGAAAAAAATGTTGTTCATTGAAACTTATCAAGAAAATGTAATTAAACTATAAAGATATCATCTCAAATCTGCGATACAGGTTTAAATTGAAAAAAAAAGGGGGGGGCAGGAAGCTAAAACAGTACAGCAGGTAGGCAGTTACTTAGCAGTGGCTGACCCAGGCTTGATCCCCAGCATCCCAAGGGCCCTGCCAGGAGTGATTCCTGAGCACGGAACCAGAAGAAACGGCTGAGACTGTTGGGTGCAGTCCAAAACCCAAAACAAAGCGTTATAAGCAAAATAAATTTGTCAAGTATTATATGAAGAAAATCCCTCAAATGCTGTTGATGGAACATCAACATTAAACATACCCAACTGCTAAGGAAAGGTGTAAATAGTTCTCAAAATATTAAATAAATCTGCCATATGATCTAAAAAGTCTAATATTAATTGTTTGAATAATACAAAAACCTGAATTTAAAAAGATATATGTACTCTGATGCTCAATGTAGTTCTATTTACCATAGTCAAGATTTGGAAACACTCAAAACCAACAAGAGAATTGGATGAAGAAAATGTGGAAAATAAAAGCAATGAAATGTATACAAAAATAAGATGAAGTGCTGCCTTTTGAGATGACATGGATGAAACTTCAAGAAATCAGGCTAAGCAAAGTAAGACAAAGAGGAAGAACAAATACTGAATAATTTCACTCATATGTGTGATATAAAGAATCAATGCAAGAAACAGACAAAATTAAACAAAAATAATCTTTGAATTCTGACTGTAGAACTACGGTTATCAAGAGCAGAAGAAAATTAATGGGTAAATGAGAGGGAGTCTAATGGATGGTGTTGGAGAGATATGATGGTAGCAAAATACATTTGAAGAAGTGTAAAACTATACTAAAAATATGTAATTTTGTGGTCATCATTAAACTCATTATTTTTAAATGATATAATTAAAAAAATTAAGTAAATCCAATAAGGGGTCAGTGAGAGCACAGCAGGTAGGGTGCTTGTCTTGCATACAGCTGACCTATGCTCATTTCCTAGCGTCCCACATAGACCCCAAGCCTGCCAGGACTGACTCTAGAACACAGAGCCAGATGTAAGCCCTGCGCATAAATAGGTATAGCCCCAAACCACAAAACAAACAAAAATAAATCCATCTAGACATTTAGCATCCTGATTTCGAAATTCTATGTTCTTAAGGGAAGAGAAATGCAAGACTGTTTTGTTGAGGTATTAATTTTATCTCCCAGTTCCATGTCAGCAATTTGGGTAGAGATTCAAGCCCCTTTTCTTTTTCTTGTGGTATATTTGCAATATTAAATTTGAAAATAGCATGAGAGCCCTTGAATTCAGTGATTATTTAAAATAAAACTTATGGTAAGCAGTATATTTAATCCAATTATTTAACCTCTTAGAAAATATGGTATTAGTTACAGACTTTGAACATGTAGGTTGTGATTTTAACATACTGGTTGCTTTTCCTACAGCATTCTGTAGCTGGTTATTTCATGGACATTCAGAAAAATAATAAAAACTTTAATATTATATAGTGATTAGTCTAGAAAATATTTATATTACAGTTGGTTTTTCTAGTCCTTTAGAAAATGTTAAGAATATGTCTTTGGAGTTCACTGTATTAAATATACCTCTTGGTGTTCTTTATTTTTATTTTCTGACAATAACAAAATTACTTAATTTCATTTTAAGTTCAGCCTTTTCCATTTTCATGTTTACACAGAGCTGGAGTAATTCACTTAGGAAGGTCAACATCTCCTTTGCTGCAGATGGTAAATGTGCAGATTTCTCCCTCAGGAAAGAAATTCTTTCATAAAATAATTGTATATTCTGCTCATTTTTCTCTTCACTGATTTTTTTTGTTGTTATTACACCCTGTCAGATTAGTGATTAGCATGTAGCCTCCATATGATATAAGTGCATTTTTTCTGCTTCCATAAAAGCCCCTTCAATTACTCAAAGCACATATAAAAAAAATCTTGATGGCAAAAGAGAGAGGAAATAAACAATATAAAAGGAATAATTGCTAAATAAGTGCAGCATTAGTTTTGTGTGTCCTTTGGTCAAGGAGTTAAGTTATAATTGGTCCCAGGAGAGTATTGTATTGTGCTAGAAACTGAAAAGAAATGACTGTTTTTGTGACCTTCACTATCACTTTTTTGAAATTCCTATTTAACTAATTAAATTACAGCTTTGGTCAGATTTTTTAACGTAAAATGGTGAGGAAGGACAGCGACCTATAATAAATATTTTGCCAAGAAAAAATAACAGATCAGCTTTCAGCTGACATCAAGTTTGAGCAAAGGTTTGAAAAATAGAAAACAAAATATAGGAAAAGGTATGATGGGAAGAGTTACACATAATCCAATCAGGGAGAAGATCACCTTTGTGTGATAATCTTTTCAAATGGAAAGTAATCAGGAATATTCAGCTACAAGTAGTAAATAATAAGTAGTAAATAATATAAAAATTAAGGTGAATTTTTCCTGTGAAACTCTTACACTGCAGTGGTTAAGAATGGGAAGAACAAGGATGAAGCGATAATTTAGGCCACTTTTCCAACATGATGAATTTTTTATTTATTTGTTTTTAACGGTAACAGCAGAACCTTGATATCACTGAGAATTGCATTGAGGTGGGTCTTTGGGATGCCCAGCTGAGCTAAATATTATGAAGAAGAATTATAGAGAATTTTTAAAGATTTGAAGTTTAAAATTTTTAATTAAAATACAGGGTCCAAGAATCTATACTTTTCAGTCTTTCCTTTAGTATTCTAATATAAAGAATGTCCCACATGTGCTATAATGTAGATTTAACTGAATTTTTGTTTGATCAGTATTGACAATGTGTCATTAATTAAGCTAGCCATGTTTAAAGTTTAAATTTATATTCTAAAATGTTTATTCTTTGGATTTAGAACAATAATAATATATTTAAAACATTGGACGAGGTAATTTTGCGAAGTATATGATTCCAAAGTAGAGCATGATGGTCTATCTTTAGGGTTGTTTATTTTTTGTAACTAGCATCTTAGCTGAACTTGGACATTTGAGTCATAAAATTTTTCATCAGTATGAGGTAACAATATACAATAATGACCCCTTCATTTATTTGATCGATGTATTATTTATGGGGAATGAAAAAGTAGGACAAGAAATTTTGTGACTCATATTTTAAACTAATTTAATCATTTCTTAAAATTTTTCTATCATCATAAGTATAGACCAATATAACATTACCTCTTATACTGTTTCTACCCAAATGTAATCTCCTGTAGCACTTTCTCCCTTTTTGTTTTTTTTCTTTTTTCCCCCCTTGTTGTTTTTTATTATTATTATTATTATTATTATTATTATTATTATTATTATTATTTGTTTTGTTCTACTTTTTGTTTTTTGATTTGATAAATTTGTTTTTTGTTTGTTTTGTTTTTTTTGTTTTTGGGCCACACCCCTTTGACGCTCAGGGGTTACTCCTGGCTAAGTGCTCAGAAATTGCCCCTGGCTTGGGGGGACCATATGGGATGCGGGGGGATCGAACCGCGGTCCATTCCTTGGCTAGCGCTTACAAGGCAGACACCTTATCTCTAGCGCCACCTTCCCGGCCCCGATAAATTTGTTTTGTGCTTCTTTTGGGTCACAGCTGGCCACGCTCAGAGGGTGCTCCTGGCTCTGTGCTCGGAAGTTGCCCCTGGTGTGCGTGGGGGACCATGTGGGATGCTGGGATGTGAGCCACCATCCTTCTGCAGGAAGTACAGATGCCTTGCCTCCATCCTATCCCTCCTGGCCCCATTTTATTCCTTTAATTATGTCCTTTATTTAATCCTTTTATTTTCTTTTAAGAAACTCTTTTTTTCTTTAGACATGTCTGAGCATATATATTTTTAGTTTCTGTCATGGGTCTGTTTTCTTCTCTCTCCACCCCCAAATCCACCAGCAATATAATGTAGCACCACTTCTTCCTGCAAAGGCATATTAAAAATAGGGAAATTTTATGTGTGAAAACAAGCTCTTATCTACTAGGGATAAGAACTTATACTTTTTACAACACAAGGACATCTCCCACCCTGAATGTATGTCATAGGGAACCAACCTAGACTCCAGGGAAATAGGCACCGACTGTCCAGCCTTGACTCCTGAATCCCAGACATAGAAATGACAGAGTTCTCCACAGCAGCTCCAGGAACCAAGTCCCCTCCAGGGCATTCATAATGCTGCTCTGACACAACATACACCAGTTCTAAATTAATAACCTGACAACGAGGAAATGGGAACAACTAGATCTAAGAGCAAGTTATCCTTCCTCATCAGCCAACGATAAGACAAAATCAGAAGACATGTCACCCTTTGATCTGTGCAAAAACCAAGATTGCTATATACAGAAGACTGGTTGTTACAATCAGGACTAGACAGTACGCATCCCGGGACGAACAACAACAACAACAACAACAACAATAACAACAAAAAGCTCTAACCTAGCTTTTGGTCTACAGTCTGTTCAACAAACAAGATCTCCAATTCCAGAGGTCTGACTGAGACAACCATAAGTGAACGGGTCTTCCAGAAACATAATGAAAGACTCTGTCCCAGGCTGCATCCTAGGAACAACATATTGACCAAGGACACCAACTACAGAAGATGAATAAAAATGACACTGAAGAAACAGAACTGCTAGAACCACAAAGAAAGCCTTCATCATTAGCTCCATTTCTTGAGCTGCACAGTCACCAAGATCTCTAGATACAAAGGACTGATTTTACCATCCATGACGAAGTAGAAGTCTTCCATACACCACAAAAGCACCAAGGGGAGAGTAAATGATCATGCAAGGAGTCAATAGTTAATCCCATGACAGTATACTTCAGGGATGGAGAAAACCTGTATCTCATAGGCCAAGGGAATTCCCTCTATAATATCCCCAACAGTTACTGTGCCTATGCAGGGGGAAAAAACAAACAAACACAAAATAATCACTTTCCACATATATATTTATTGATAGATTGGTCTTTTTTGACATCCTTATTTGGTGTAGATATTGAAATTGATGTCTCACTTTTTATTTTATATTATTTTATCTTATCTTTCTCTTTCTTTTTGCACTCTGGCATGATTTAAATTCAGAACTGAGACTATTATGTAGTGCTTCTATTTATTGCTGTAGGGTTCACTGGATATTTAATTTGAAATTTTTTTATTGTTATGGTGTTTCAATTACCTTTTTCAAGTTCTCTCTCAAACTGAGGCTGATAGCCACTAGAAGGACTCCACCAATTTTCAGCATATTTTTATAATTTTTTAATTTTTTTTTTGCTTAATCTTTACCTGATTCTATTGTTTTTCCTTCCCTCAAACAAAACCACATAACTCAATTTATCTAGCTTAGCCTCTCAAATAGAGGGAGAAACAAGGGAGGGCACCAGGACCAAACAGATGTATGATCACTGATAGTAAGCTAGACAAAGAGGGGACCACCTACTCTAGCAGCCCGGGGGGTAATGGTGGGGGATATGGGTTGCAGAAAGGGAACAGGGAAGGGAGGAGGACAAATTTGGTGGTGGGTATTTCCCTGATTCAATGTTAATATGTACCTAAAATACTAATGTGAAAGATATGTAAGCCACTATGATCAAAATAAAAATTAAAAAAAAAGAAAAAAAGATGAAACTATGCCTGCCAAGTGGGGCTCAACTATGAAAAATTGTAAGTGCTGCCTGTGTGTCTCTATCTACTATACTGTTGCGTGAACCTCTTGAGAGTGGGCCGAAAAGAGGGTCCAGAAAGCTCGCTCTCACAGAGACCAATTCTAGGGCGGAAACACCAAGGAAGTGCTCCATAATGTGAAAACGGGCTATGCTTTGCAGAAGCCAGGTCCCCTGTTTGTGACGTCAGGCTGGGAAAATCCAAAAAAATATGCCTGCCCAGTGGGGCCCGACTGTGAAAGATTGTGAGTGCTGCCTGTTTGTGTCTGTCTACTGTCCTGTTGCGTGAACCTCTTGGGAGTGGGCTGAAAAGAGGCTCCAGAAAGCATGACAGCTCCGCTTCACTACGTGGCTTGTGCTCTTTCTAAGAAAAGAACACCATCACAAAAAAAAAGAAAATATCACATTAAGAACTGTGCTGGATCACTGAAGCTCAGCATTTCTCTCCAGACTGTCTTCTCTGCTGCATGCTCGGGCCTAAGATTTGATCCAGTGTGAGGCTTCATCCACGGAGGACTCCCCTTCCTTGGAGGCAAGTCGACACATCCAGAAAGGGCAGAGCCACAGGAGTGTTCTGACTGCATCATTTAGCCAATAAATACCACCACAACACATAGAAAAACCCATAATTCAAGTGTGATGATGGGGAAACAACGCAAGCCAGCATCAGACATAGAGAATGAAGATGACAATTCTGATGACCAGATAATGACCAACCAACTAATCAACCTCTCAGATAAGTACTTTAGATTAGCAATATGGAAGATGCTCAACGAACTCAAAGAAACCATGGATCGAGTTGAACAGAACACTAATAAGAACCAAGAAAATATGAAGACAGAAATCTCAAAACTCCAAACTGAAATAACATGTCAACTAACAGGCCTGAAAAAGTCAGTAAACAAAGTGAATGACAAAATGGATAAGCTCTGGGACAGGGTATCAGAAGCTGAGAATAGACTTGGTGCTGTGGAAGATAAGATAAATAACAATTCCATACAGCAGAAGAGATTGGAAAAAACTTAAATGAACAGACAATGGAAAAATTAGTCAAAGAATGGGAACAGATGAAAATAGAAGTCTATGATAAGATCAACAGAAACAACTTAAGAATCATTGGAGTCCCAGAGTCCCAGGAAGAAAATATCCAGGAAGAATCAACGGTCAAGAACATCATTAAAGAGAAAATTCCAGAGCTAAAGAATATATGTGATCAAATCCTGCATGCTCGAAGAGTACCAACCAAAAGAGACCTCAGAAAAAATACCCCAAGACACATCCTAGTCACAATGACGAATCCCACAGATAGAAACAGAATTCTGAAAACAGCAAGATCAAAGGGGAAATTACATTCAAGCGAGCATCCTTTAGATTTACAGAAGACCTGTCACCAGAAACACTCAAGAAAACAGTGGTGGGATATTTTAACAAGACTGAATGAAATGAATGCTTCACCTAGAATATTGTACCCAGCAAAACTCACTTTCCTGTTTGACGGAAGAATACATGGATTCACAGACAAACAACAGCTCAGAAACTACAGACTCAAAACCAGTCTTAAGAGAAAAACGGAAAGACCTAATTTAAGACAAGACTAACCAAAAGACACACCAAGTTTCGATATAAAGATGGCATTAAATCCCAGAACAATTCTTTCTCTCAATGTCAATGGACTAAATGCACCAGTTAAGAGACACAGAGTGGCTAAATGGTTCAAAAAACTCAATCCAACCTTCTGCTGCCTACAAGACGCACCTGAAGATTCAGAACAAACAGACTCAAAATAAAAGGCTGGAGAAAAATTATCCAAGCAAACAAAACCCATAAAAAAAGCTGCAGTGGACATACTAATATCAGATAATGCAAACTTTATACTCAGAAAGGTTGTAAGGGACAAAGATGGACATTTTATATTAATCAAGGGGTATGTAGAGCAGGAAGAAATAACTCTCCTAAACATATATGTACTGAATTAGGGGCCAGCAAAATATTTAATACAACTGTTGACAAATTTGAAACATAATATCAATAACAATATAATCATTGTGGGGGAACTCAACATGGCTTTGTCAACACTGGATAGGTCAACCAGACTGAAACCCAACAAGAATATACTAGACCTGAATAGAGAAATGGAAGAAAGAGGCCTAGTGGATATATATAGGACACTCTATCCCCAGAAACCTGGATACACATTCTTCTCCAATGTACATGGGACATTTTCCAGGATAGACTACATGCTGGCACAAAAATATACCTCCATAATATCAAGAGAATAGAAATTTTGCAGACTACCTTCGTTGACCACAAGGCTCTGAAATGATTTGAGAATTACAAAGGGACACAGAAGAAAAACTTTAACACCTGGAAGTTAAACAGCCTCATACTGAATAACCAGTGGGTCCGAGATTAAATCAAGGAGGAAATCAAAAGGTTCCTGGAAACAAATGACAATGGAGACACAAACTATCAGAACTTATGGGACACAGCAAAAGCAGTACTGAGAGGAAAATTTATAGCTTTGCAAGCAAACATCAGGAAGGAAGAAGGAGCTTACCTGAGTAGCTTAATGATACAACTAATAGAACTAGAAAGTGTTCAACAAAAGGACCCAAAAATAAGGAGACAGAAGGAAATAACAAAGCTGAGAGCAGAAATTAATGAAGTGGAAACCCAAAAAACAATCTGAAAGATCAACAAAAGCAGAAGTTGGTTCTTTGAAAAAACAAACAATATTGATAGACCACTGGCAAAACTAATGAAGAAAGAAAGAGAGAGAAACTTGATAACTCGTATTAGGAATGAAAAAGGAGAGATCACTACTGATATGACAGAGATTCAAAGGGTAATCAGAAACTACTTTGAGAAACTCTACGCCACTAAAAATGAGAACCTGGAAGAAATGGATAAATTCTTGGATTCTTTTAATCTTTCATGGTTGAAGGAAGAGAATGTAGCATATCTAAACACCCCCATCACTATTGATGAAATTAAAACTGTAATCAAATGTCTGCCCAAAAACAAAAGCCCAGGCCCTGATGGATTCACTAATGAATTCTTTCAAACTTTCCAAGAGATACTATTACCAATCCTGAAAAGACTTTCATGAAATTGAACAAACGGAAACACTTCCAAATAGCTTTTATGAAGCCAACATCTCCTTGATACCTAAACCAGACAGAGATGCTATGAAAAAAGAAAATTCCAGACCAATATCGCTGATGAATATGATGCAAAGATCCTCAACAAAATCCTGGCAAATAGGATTCAATGCCTCATTAAGAAGATCATCCATTATGATCAAGTAGGTTTCATCCCAGGAATGCAAGGATGGTTTAACATTCATAAATCTATCAACATAATACACAACATCAACAACAAGAAAAATAGAAACCACATGATCATATCAATAGATGCAGAGAAAGCATTTGATATGGTCCAACACCCATTCTTGATCAAAACTCTCAGCAAGATGGGAATGGAAGGAACATTTGTTAATATATTTAAGGCCATCTACCACAAGCCAGTGGCAAATATTATCCTCAATGGAGAAAAAATAAAAGCCTTCCCTCTAAATTTTGTACAAGACAAGGCTGTCCTCTCTCACCACTCCTATTCAACATAGCATTGGAAGTACTCGCTATAGTGATTAGTCAATAAAAAGGTATCAAGTGAATCCAGATAGGAAAGGAAGAAGTCAAACTCTCACTGTTTGCAAATGACATGATACTCTACTTAGAAAACCCTAAAGACTCTACCAAAAAGCTTCTAGATACAATAGACTCATATAGCAATGTGGCAGGCTACAAAATTAACACACAAAAATCAATGGCCTTTCTATACACCAATAGTAATAAGGAAAAAATGGGCATTAAGAAAACAACCCCATTCACAATAGTGCCACACACAATCTCAAATATTTTGGAATCAACTTGACTAAAAATGTGAAGGACCTATACAAAGAAAACTATAAAACTCTGCTCCAAGAAATAAGAGAGGACACACGGAAATGGGAAAACATACCCTGCTCATGGATTGGCAGGATTGACATCATCAAAGTGGCAATACTCCCCAAGGCATTATACAGATTTAATGCGATCCCTTTAACGATAACCATGACATTCTTCAAAGAAGTGGATCAGGCACTTTTGAAATTCATTTGGAACAATAAACACCTAGAATAGCTAAAGCAATCATTAGGAAAAAGAATATTGGAGGAATTACTTTCCCCAACTTTAAACTTTACTACAAAGCAATAGTTATCAAAACAGCATGGTATTGGAATAAGGACAGGCCCTCAGATCAGTGGAATAGGCTTGAATACTCATAAAATGTCCCCCAGACATATAATCACCTAATTTTTGATAAAGGAGCAGGAAATCCTAAATGGAGCAGGGAAAGCCTCTTCAAGAAGTGGTGTTGGCCCAACTGGCTAGCCACTTGCAACAAATTGAATTTAGACCCCCAGCTAACATCATGTATGAAGGTAAAATCCAAATGGATTAAAGACCTCGATATGAGACCGAAAACCATAAGATATATAGAACAGCACATAGGCAAAACACTCCAGGACATTGAGACTACAGGCATCTTCAAGGAGGAAACTGCACTCTCCAAGCAAGTGAAAGCAGAGATTAACCGATGGGAATATATTAAGCTGAGAAGCTTCTGCACCTCAAAGGAAATAGTGCCCAGGATACAAGAGCTACCCACTGAGTGGCAGAAACTATTCACCCATTACCCATCAGATAAGGGGCTAATCTCCAAAATATACAAGGCACTGATAGAACTTTACAAGAAAAACATCTAATCCCATCAAAAAATGGGGAGAAGAAATGAACAGACACTTTGACAAAGAAGAAATACAAATGGCCAAAAGACACATGAAAAAATGCTCCACATCACTAATCATCAGGGAGATGCAAATCAAAACAATAATGAGATACCACCTCACACCACAGAGATTGGCACACATCACAAAGAATGAGAATAAACAGTGTTGGCAGGGATGTGGAGAGAAAGGAACTCTTATCCACTGCTGGTGGGAATGCAGTCTAGTTCAACCTTTATGGAAAGCGATATGGAGATTCCTCCAAAAAAATGGAAATCGAGCTCGCATACGATCCAGCTATACCACTCCTAGGATTATACCCTAGGAACACAAAAAATACAATACGAGGGGCCGGGCGGTGGCGCTAAAGGTAAGGTGCCTGCCTTGACTGCGCTAGCCTCGGACGGACTGCGGTTCGATCCCCCGGCGTCCCATATGGTCCCCCAAGCCAGGAGCGACTTCTGAGCGCATAGCCAGGAGTAACCCCTGAGCGTCACCGGGTGTGGCCCAAAAACCAAAAAAAAAAAAAAAAAAATACAATACGAAAACCCATTCCTTACACCTATATTCATTGCAGCACTATTTACCATAGCAAGACTCTGGAAACAACTAACATGCCCTTCAACAGACGAATGGCTAAAGAAACTGTGGTACATATACAAAATGGAATATTATGCAGCTTTCAGGAGAGATGAAGTCATAAAATTTTCCTATACATGGATGTACATGGAATCTATTATGCTGAGTGAAATAAGTCAGAGAGAGAGAGAGAAAGACGCAGAATGGTCTCACTCATCTATGGGTTTTAAGAAAAGTGAAAGACATTCTTGCAATTATAATTTTTAGACACGAAAGAGAAAAGAGCTGGAAATTCCATCTCACCTCAGGAAGCTCACCACAAAGAGTGATGAGTTTAGTTAGAGAAATAACTACATTTTGAACTGTCCTAAAATTGAGAATGTATGAGGGAAATGGAGAGCCTGTTTAGAGTACAGGAGGTGGTTGGGTGGGAGGAGGGAGATTTGGGACATTGGTGATGGTAATGTTGCACTGGTGATGGGTGGTGTTCTTTACATGACTGAAACCCAAACACAATCATGTATGTAATCAAGGTGTTTAAATAAAAAAAGTTATTATATTAAAATATATTGGGAAAGAAATTTGCATAAAAAAAGGAAAAAAGAAAAAAAGTTTTCTTTTCTATGATGGGGCCAGAGCAGTGGTACAGTGGTATGGCATTTCCCTTATAAGCTGCTGACCCAGGATGGACCTCGGTTTGATCTACTGAGTCCCATATGGTCCCCCAAACAGGAGAAATTTTCTGAGCTTATATTCAGGAGTGTGGCCCCAAAACATTTTTCTATGCTATTGTTTATAAATTATACTCTTATTTATATTGTGTAAATTAGATAAGACTGTTTAAATACCAACTAATCTAGCTCCATATTCTACTTGATCATTGGCTCTAGAATTCAAAATATTGAATCAAAGAAAACTTTTCTTTAAGATTTTGCTAGAAACTGTATTGTTTTCTGTTGACATGCACTGTAATGAATATATTAAAAGGAAAAAAAAACTTGTAATTTAACCTTGGAGAAAAATAAGTGCTAAGAGGCTGACTAAATTGTTCTGTATTTCAGGTTGAATGCATAAGCAGGTCAGTAGAAAATAATCACACTAATATCCATAAATTAAGGTTGCAAGTGTCTTAGGAATCTCATTTTGTTTTACTAGTGTGTTCTCGAAAACTACTTTAAATTCCCATATTATTCCTAAACTTTTAGCGGGGCTCAGCCCACCAGATGTATCCTCAGATTTTCCTGGTGGGGATAACTAAATTAACCCCCATGGGGTTCCTCAAAAGGCCCGCTGTGGATGCCTTTTTCCCTTGCATGGATGGTTGAGGAATTTCCAAAGATATGCTTGGCCTTACATTTTCAGTCAGTATTTGGCTACTCTCCTTTGTAAATATCAGGCAAAATTATGGCCTCTATCAAATAATTTGGCTCAGAAATTCCAGTACCAAAGATTATTTGAGAACCCCTTTTCTGGATAATAGCCAGCCCTAAAAACAGACAATATTTTTTCTCTCTTTTTCAAATATGTTCTTGCAGCTGCATTTTCTAGTAATCAAGGGCATAATCAGAATGCAGATCCTGGCTATTGACTATTGACCCTCCTTTAGAAATAGGGAAACTCATTTTGGGGGATTTGGCTCCTACCTTTGCTGAACCTCTAAAATAATAGAGTCCAGGCCAGGAAAATCAAGTTTCTAGATATTTCCTACTTCCTCCTAATCCTGATTTTGCATTTGAAGTAAACTTGCAAAGAGTTGCCTTGAGTTGTCTCTTTTGTAACCTAGAATTTTTACAGTCACACCCATAGCTTACGTATTGTTACTATTGTACTGTGCTTTGTGATTATAATTATTCTTTACCTCTGGCTAATTTTACCCCTATAAATTCTGTTGCTCAAAAAATTAAATTTGTTGCACTCTGCCAGAAGATGTGTTGACCCCACAATACTCTGTGTGGTTTCATTTATTTCATATTTCTCCATACTCCAGTGGACAACCCACTCTCCCTGAAGTGGATTCACCGAAATTGCACTGGCTCTGCAAGACAGAAGCCGCTTGCAGCAATATTCTGCATTTCTCATTTGGATACTATGTAATAATTATCTGTCCTATAGAAATATTGAATCCAATACAATTTTCTTATTTTTAACACAGCAGAATTTTAATTTCAAGTTTTGTTTAATGTGAGAATATACTTATATCATAGTCATCATGGTTTAAATTTTCATCATTGTATTTTTACAAATTAGTGTTGAATACTAGGTCAATGAGAAGCTTACTCTAAAATAGTTGGTCAGATTTTTGCTATAATATACATAAGTAACAAACTTGGTTATAGTAGACTGATTCAAATTATTTATTATAATCTATTTTAATCTAAAATTTTTTATTTGTCCTTTTTTTTGGTTCTTGGGCCAAATCTGTGACGCTCAGGGGTTACTTCTGGCTATGAGCTCAGAAATCGCTCCTGGCTTGGGGGACCATATGGATTGTCAGGGGATAGAACTGAGGTCCGACCAGGTGCCCTACAACTTGTGCTACCCATAATTTATAAACTTTAAAAAATTATTTCTGGTTAAAAATATTTTACAATGTATATTCATTATGTTACTAGTACTTGCATGGGTATATAGATATGAATACAACATTATAAATGGAATTGGTTGTACTCATATAAATGTTAGTGATATAGTAAAACATACATTTTCACCTGTTTTTAATATACTGAATATTACAGTCATTCTGAGTTAGTATATTGATATTTGTTTAATAGTTCAGTCATATTCTTAACTGTTTTCAGTCTTCTAGTGTATGGGATATAGAATTATAGCTATTAAAAAGGTTAAAGTTTTGCTTTTATGTTTAATGTTTTTCCTTTCTTCAGCTGAAATTCTATCAAGAGCAAAACATTGTAAATGATCAACATAGTCATAAAATGTGGATGTAACTAATAGCTTGTAAAGACCACAAATGAGCAAAAAAGCATCATTCTATGAGGGTCATCAAGGAAAGTATTTCAATGGAGATGCTATACAGTACAGAGGACAGGGCACATGGCTGTGTAAGACATTAAAGATCTGAGAAAAAATGCCTTATAACAACAAAAAAAGCAAATATCTTAAGATGAAGCAGATATGTCTGCATAGCCAAAAGACAGCGGTGATGAGAGCTAAGGTTGAAGAACGAAAGAGCAGAAGACTGGAGAAAATGGAGTCTGAGATTCATTCAAGGGAGGCTCCAAAGACGGGGATTAGGAGCTCTAACATATTTCCCAAGCAAACTATTTATGAGTGTTTAGCAGGTCTGTAATAGGGCATGGGTTATCATTTTAAAGAGGCAACCCAATTTACTGCAGGGCCAGGATTAATAAAATGAAAGTGGACAGTTGGGAAGTGAGCGATTATCTTGCAAAGGGCCCATCTGAGAACTTCTGTTCATAAACCCATTGTGGGTCTCACAGTGAAAGAAAAGGGAATCAGTATGTGGGCTGAGGCTGCTTTCACTCAGAGTCTCTCCCATTATTGTCCTAGTCCAATGTTATCCACAAGTTCACCTTTACACCAGGAGTTGTTCCACTCACTATCATTTAAGTAGATACATTTTTTTTTTTTTTGGTTTTTGGTTTTTGGGCCACACCCGGCGGTGCTCAGGGGTTACTCCTGGCTGTCTGCTCAGAAATAGCTCCTGGCAGGCAAGGGAGACCATATGGGACACCGGGATTCCAACCAACCACCTTTGGTCCTGGATCGGCTGCTTGCAAGGCAAACGCCGCTGTGCTATCTCTCCGGGCCCTTAAGTAGATACTTTATGTGAGCTGTCAGAAGGAAATATCAAAATAAACCAATCATCAAGAAAAGAAATATAAAGTGGTGACCATTTACTTTTTCTATCTGGGAACAGAAGTATACAAGATGTCCATTAATAGAAGTCTGGATCTGAACATCCAAAAAAGGAAAAGAAAGCTTGAAGCTCCTGTCCTGGTGACATCTATGCAAGGCTTCCCTAAGTAGACACTCTATACCAGAATAATGGTGCTGAGACAACTACTATGGCTTTTTTTTTATATTTTTTATTGTGAGCAAAGTGAATTACAATCTTTCACTGTAACAGTAATATTTTTTTGTGTGTGGTTTTTGGGTCACACCCGGCAGTGCTCAGGTGATACTCCTGACTCCATGCTCAGAAATTGCTCCTGGCAGGCACGGGGGACCATATGGGACACCTGGATTCAAACTGATGACCTTCTGCATGAAAGGGAAACGCCTTACCTCCATGCTATCTCTCCGGCCCCTGTAACAGTAATATTTAAGATACATGATTACAATAAATCATTGCCATTCCCACCACCAGTGTTGTTCTCCCTCCACTCCTATTCCCACCATGCATACCATATCTCCCTCTCTTGCCCTTCACCTCGGTCTGCTAGTGTTAACTGCTCCCCTCTGTATAGCTGGTTGTAGATTGGGTATAGATTCTTTTGTCATTGACTGGGTTTGGTGTCTGATCATTTTTTATTTCCATTCACTGTTCATATGACTGGTCTTGGTAGCCTCCATTTTTCCCCTCAATTCATGAGGCAGAACAAGATGATTCATGTTATGTGGTTCTGTTGGAAAAAAACAAACAAACAAAAAAAACAACAAAAAATCTGGGTGGATTTCTTCTAGAGTTTATAAATATCGATTTAAAAGAAGAAAGGAAAAAAAAAACCAAAGACAAAAAATCAGCCATATACAAAAAAATAATAAGGCACCAGCTTCTAAAAACAGCCACCATCATATAATAATCATGAGAATGAAAGTAAGTTTAAAAAAATTGAAATAATAAAAAATGAAAAAGAAAAAGAAAGAAAAAATAGAAAAGAGAAGATAAAAGAAAAATGGTTTGGCAAGGTTTTGTGCTTCTTTTCCTTTTCCTTTTTTTTTTTTTTTTTTTGTATAGGTACAGTAAGTATTGGGGAAATTAGACAGGGAATTTCCTTGGTCTAAGAGATACAGGCTTTCTATGGTTTTGAGGGTTGGTTCCTAGACATCGTGGTACGTTAATTGCATTCTCTCATCCAACCCTCTCCACACACTCCAGGTAGTCATTGATACAACTGTTATTGATGTTGAGGCTATCAAGACTTCTTAGTTCCAATAACCTGCTGCACTAATTCCCCAAGTCAGGAAAGAAAACATTGGAGTCTCCAACTTCTCCATTAGCCTTGCTCTTCATCACAATGCATAAGTGATGTTTAATTGAGTACAGACCACCCAATTTCCTTCCAAGTCTTTTGCTGTTTTTCCTTTTATATCATAATACCATGAGTTGCCAAGTTGTTTGGCAAATATAGTTGTTTTATGTATCTAATATTCCAAAACTAGCCCCATCACCAGTGGGAGTAGTTTGCACCAGTATATAGATACAACCTTACCTGAACCACAGATTCCAGTTTCCCATCCACCACCTATTCCTGCCATCTCCTACCAACTACAAAATAATTTGCATCATATTGTTTGTTACAAACAAAGGCAAATAAAATGATTAGAAATAGAACAACTAAAGTCAATTTGTGATAACTATTCTCTACCAATGCTATTACTAAAGTCATTATCTGAAAATTTACTGTGCTGGTTACTAACAGTTAACCTTTCTCTTTTATTGTTTTTGCTCACTGACTTTGGTGGCTTTCCTCCTAACTTTCCTAGCATGGGTTGTTTTGAAATGCTGACAGCATGAGTCTGGTCCCCAGCAGGTAGCTCACAAGTAAGTATGTCTCTTTTCCTGGGCATTTTAAAGTCAATGAGCTGATACAACCACCATGATGTAAAGACAGAATAATTAATCCTTTGTACACAATCAATGAGAAACTGTAATGCTTCTGGGAAATAAAGTCTGAATTTTCCCTGGACACAAGGGCCAGAATGATCATTCTATTGACCCTGGGGTTGGGGAGGGAGATGTAGGTGGAAACTGCAAACAAACACACATAGGCTCTCAAGGGCAACCAGGATATTAAATTGTGGGATGGAAAAATAATCATATAAATATGCTGCCATCTTATGTAAGTTTATTTATTGAACTCACAGGTGAGAAATAGAGGTCAGCTGACTGTTCTAATTTGAACTAGTGCTGAAAAACCCACTCAGCCAACTAAATCACTGCATCTGTAAAACATATAATAAACATATAATATATGAAACATATAATAATACTCAGATAGAGCTAGTTCCTTAGAATTGTGAACACTTATTTTTTTTTTTGTAATGGGAGATGACAGTATTTGTTGTGACCAAGTTTTTCTGGGTGGCAAAGAGGAAGTCAGACACTTCACAGAGTGAGGCATAAAAGCAAAAGACAATATTTTAAATGTGAAAAATGCATTGTTTTGCTAGTCACCCTCATTAACTGAATGAGGACATAACAGTAAAAGTGACCATTCATAAGAGAAATACAGAGTTTTAAAGATCCTTTATCCTATTTAAACTATATTGTAAAACCTGGTAACTTGAAAAAGTCATATAGTGTGTTAGAATATTTGGATTGTTCAGAAATTCTTGTAGTATCAACTCATGACTAAAAAGTGAGATGTAGTTTGGCATGTGGAGGGATCTTTAAGACATTGGTGGAGGGAAGTGGGCACATTGATAGTGGTTTTAATGTTGAACTAATATATGCATAAACTATCATTAATAGCATTGTAAAGTATAGCTTTTCCGATAAACATGAGAGGAAAATGTAATATATAAAGAGAAGATACTAATTTTTTGTGTGTTTATTGGCCTCCTCTGTATCTCTCTAAATGCACTGGTTTCTCTTAACTCATTTCCCTGCTTGTTAAGAAGAAATAAAAATAATTGTATTATTGAGAGAGTTTTTAAGGCTCATGCAAATATTGATGCATGCCAGGTCTGAGTGTGGTGCCTTAGTGAAAGTGTGAGCTCAGTAAAAACTATCACCAGACAATTTACCTGTCAAAAAAGGTGATTAATCTTCCATAAGTGTTTATTGAATAAGAGGGAAAGGAATTGTCAGAGTTTCCAAGGAATTTTCATTAGCTTTCTGGTTAGAAATGGAGTTTTCTATTGTCTGCAGTTTTGCACCAACAAGTGAGCTGAGGAGGAAGCAAAAGTCCAATCTACTTCTTTCAAATGAAAACAGATGAGAATGCACAATTAAATTTATGGAAGAGCCACACAGAGGCACTGTATTTCACAAAGTCAAAAGTGTGTGTTGGGCCGGGCGGTGGCGCTCGAGGTAAAGTGCCTGCCTTACCTGCGCTAGCCTAGGAGACGGACCGCGGTTCGATCCCCCGGCTCCCATATGGTCCCCCAAGCCAGGAGCGACTTCTGAGCGCATAGCCAGGAGTAACCCCTGAGCGTCACCAGGTGTGGCCCAAAAACCAAAAAAAAAAAAAAAAAAGTGTGTGTCAATTCCCCATTCCCTGAGCAAAATAAAGGGTGAGAGTCTTTAATCCATCAACAGAAGTCCCTAAGTTGATGGAGGGTCCATGGAAGGCTTTGCCAGGAAAGGAAGAAGGGAAGGAGGCATTGGAAGAGGTAAAGGGGGAGCTTGATCATTAGGAAACACAGAGTTCCTGGAGACAGTGGTAGGTAAATTAAACTTATTTCTCAGAAACAACTTGATTGAATGGTAGGTTGTCCTACCATACCACCTAATGGTGAGATAAAATCAGAAGACAGGATCTGTGAAAAATCATGACCACTAACTACAGAAGACTGACTAAAACAACTGTAACTGAACAGATCTTTTCCTGGGCCATAAAGAAAGACTCTATCCTAGAATCTTCTTAGGATCTGTGCAAAAACTAAGATCACTAATTACAGAAAACTGACTTTGACAACCACGACAGAGCAGAATGTTTCCTGGAACAGTAAATAAAGACCTTGGGGTTTGACAATGAACATGTCCAAAACCTGTAATTGTTCTCATGACAGTATGCTTCAAGGGTGGAGACACCCTGAAGCTCTTGTACTAAGAGAATTTTCTTTCTAATTTACAAATATTTAATGTGCCATATTTAATATGCAAACAACAACAACCCAAACCTTACCACATCAGCAGCCTTTTTTCTTTCTTTTTCTTTTTTTATTTTCTTCTTATAATTTTATTTATATTTATAGCTTCTAGAAAGGGACTTTATCCGCATTTTTAACAGAACTATAGAACATGAATCATCTGATTCTACACATTGAGAGAAAAAAATGGATGGTACCCAGGGACCAACTGGTCTCAGGAGCATTGAGTGGAAATAAAAAGTGGTCATACCTAATTACCCAAACCAAAGTCAATGATAATAGAATCAAGAGACCCAAACTACAAGCTATATGCAAAAGGGACCTTGTTACACTAGCAGTTCAGGGGGCTAAGGGTGGAGGTATGGTATGGGAGGCATGCTGGGAACAGGGACAGAGGGAGGTCAACACTGGTAGTGGGAATTGTTCTAATTTACTGTCACTATGTACCTTAAATATAACTTTGAAAAGCATGTATTTTACATTTGTCTCAATAAAATTTTTAAAAAATCAAACTTATTGGGGCCAGAGTGGTGGCACAAGCGGTAGGGTATTTGTCTTGCACACGATAACCATAGTTTGATCCCCTGGCATCCCATCTGGTCCCCAAGCCAGGAGCAATTTCTGAGAACATAGCCAGGAGTAGCACCTGAGCATCACCGGGTATGACCCAAAAAGAAAAAATTATCAAACTTATTTCAATGTTGAAATTTAGTAAACTGAATATAAAATAAATGGTCAAAAAGAAAACTTACTTTCCATTGAATGAACAACTAGTATCTCTTGCTGTTTCAGTCTCAGATTTCTTTAGTTTTGTCTCTTGAAATGGTCATTGATCTCTCCTATATCTAGTTGCAAATCTCAAGAAATGCAAAAATCCTTGTCCAGATAAAAGGGAAAAATATACAAAGCAGTAACAGAACCTGGCTGAGAGATGTTGAATGAGGTACACAGATTTGAAGGAAAAGTATAATGAGATGTGTGAAGAAAAGGACAACCTCCCAAATGCATAGTTAGCTCAGTGAGAAGATCTCCATCAGAAATAAAATAAATGGTGTTAGGAGCAAGGTTTGGAGAGAAAACACCACATTATCCATAGCTATTATTAGCCATTATCATCCATGATTAATTGAGAAATACATGCTGACTACGAAATCAGATCCTACTCTTCCTCATCTTAGATGTGAGCAAAACTGTGAGCATAATTAGTGGGAGAGGGAAGGAAGTGAGGGTGCTACATTTTGAAAAAATAAAAAACTCCTCAGACAGTGACTGTCCAACCCATACTCCATATCACAACCATAGAACCGACATAGTTCCCTGCAACAGCACCAGGAATTAAACACCTTTGGGGAATGCCTAATATCACTCTAGCACCAACTTGCCCCAGGTTGATAGGACACCCTAATGACAAAGAAACAGCAACAACTTGATCTAAGAGCAAGTTTCCCTACCTTATCACATAACAGTAAGATGAAATTAGAAGACTTTCTCTGGGACCAATACGAAGGACCCTAGCCTAAGCTTTGGCCTAGGATTTGTACAAAAACCAAGATCTCTTAATTCCAGAGGTCTACTTTGACAACCGCTACTGAGCAGAACTTTTGGAATCATAAGGAAAGGTTATATCTTGGGCTTAGTCTTAAAATCTGTGCAATAACCAACATCACTAATTATAGAAGACTGACTACAGCAACCGTGACATAGCAGAACGTCTAGAACCATAAAGAAAGACTTGATCCTAGACTTCGTCCTATGACTTGGGCAAAAAATTTTCCAATTACAGAGGGCTGATTTTGTCAACCACAACTGAACAGAACATTTCCTGACACCATAAAAAGACCTTGGAGTTTGATAATGAGCATGTCTGGAGCCTATAGTCATTCCCATGACAATATGCTTCAAAGGTGGAGAAACCCTGTATCCCTTAGGCCAAAATAATTCCCTTTCTAATTTCCCCAATACTTACTGTGCCTATGGAAAGAAAAAGAAAGAAAGAAAGAAAGAAAGAAAGAAAGAAAGAAAGAAAGAAAGAAAGAAAGAAAGAAAGAAAGAAAGAAAGAAAGAAAGAAAGAAAGAAAGAAAGAAAGAAAGAAAGAAAGAAAGAAAAAGAAAGAAAGAAAGAAAGAAGAGAAAGAAAGAAAGAAAGAAAGAAAGAAAGAAAGAAAGAAAAAGAAAGAAAGAAAGAAAGAAAGAAAGAAAAAAGAAAGAAAAAGAAGAAAGAAAGAAAGAAAGAAAGAAAGAAAGAAAGAAAGAAAGAAAAAAGAAAGAAGAAAGAAAGAAAGAAAGAAAGAAAAAGAAAGAAAGAAAGAAGAAAGAAAGAAAGAAAGAAAGAAAGAAAGAAAGAAAGAAAGAAAGAAAGAAAGAAAGAAAGAAAGAAAGAAAGAAAGAAAGAAAGAAAGAAAGAAAGAAAGAAAGAAAGAAAGAAAGAAAAGAAAAAGAAAAAAAACTTTGCCACACCAGCCCTCCTTCCTTTTTTTCCTTCCCCCTTTTTTCTTTATTGTTGTTTAGTTGTTTATTGTTGCTGTTGTGTTTTTTTTGTCATTGCTTGCTTTAGGTTTAGTTTTTTTCTCTTTTTTGTCTTTTAAATTAATATTGGTAACTCCTAGACGAATTCCTCCCAGCTTTCTTTTTTTTCCCCCAACATAACCACAGAACTTGAATTATCTTGCTCTGCCTCATTAATAAAGGGTTAAAAAATGTGGATGGTACCAGGAGCAAATAGTCACATAAACACTGAGTGGAAATAAAAAAATGATCATAACCTAAATACCAAATCCAAATTCACCAACAACAGAATCAAGATGCACCCAATCTACAACAAGTTATATACAAAAGGGACCTATTACACTGGCATTCAGAGGGCAAAGGGGAAAGGTATGGGATGCATGCTGAAAAATTAAGTTTAAGAATTCATAATTATTGTGGTTTATCTTTGGAAAGCCTTTTTTTGTCAAAACAACCCAAATTCATTCTCATATCCTCTCATATCCTGTGATCTCCATCACCACGTGGGCACAGATAAACCATTGTTAAAAATACTGAAGAAGGGTAGAGGAAGGACAACACTGTCGATGGGAATGGCCCTAATTCAATGTCACTATGTACCATAAATATAACTGTGTAAGACTTGTAATGCACATTGGTCACAATAAAAAATAAAAATTTTAGAAAATAAAGGGCTGGCGAGGTGGCGCTAGAGGTAAGGTGTCTGCTAGCAAGTGCTAGCCAAGGATGGACCACGGTTGATCCCCCAGCATCCCATATGGTCCTCCCAAGCCAGGGGCAATTTCTGAGTGCTTATTCAGGAGTAACCCCTGAGCATCAAATGGGTGTGGCCCAAAAAAACAAAACAAAACAAAAAAAACAAATTTTTTTTTAAAAATAAAATAAAAACTTCCAAGGTAAAAAATGTAAAACGTGTAAGGTGAAAAATGTATCCCATCAATAATTAAATGGCACTCTATGGTTCTTCTGTTTGGGGCAAACTTTGATGCTGAGTTCTTTCATAGTATACATTTGTGTGTTTTATATATAAAATATATAATATTAATAAATATTTATAATAGTTAATAAAATATAATATGATATATTAGCAAGTAGCCCTAAAAACGTTTCTTTTAATCCTAGCTTGAAATAATAATAATCCCCCAAATATGAAAACTATCAATGTCTTCCTCATTTGGATCATCATAAATTATATGGGTAATAGTCATATTATTTTTTAAAAAATTTATGCATGATTTTTAGACTACACCCCTCCTCAAAGTAGAGAAACATACTAGCAAATTAACAATAGAATTACTGGAAATTTAAGACAGTTTAGACATCAGTTCTCTACATTTATCCTACTCTGTCATCTTGACTGTGGATATATTAGATTTGTTTGTATTTTGAAAATCTCATTACAAGTTTTTGAAAACAGGAAATTGCTTCTACTATGAAAGATCAATGAGCTGTTGACTTCAGTATTTTCAATAGTGGTTTATCTGTGCCTATGTGGTGATGAAGATCACAGGATATGAGAATGAATTTGGGTTGTTTAATGGACTTTGACAAAAAAAAAAGGCTTTCCAAAGATAAACCACAATAATTATAAATTCTTAAAATTAATGATGCTTATACAAATTACATCACTCAAAAAACAAAGAAGAAAAACCTTGGTTTTGTCCTTTTGCTATGAATTGTTCTTTAGAGAGGGGAGGATGGAAGAAAGAGGGCCTGTCCTATTAAGAATAATAGATTTAATTTAGAAAAACATGTATTTTATCATGTCTTGTAATTAAAAATAGAATTATTTTCTCTGAGCTTTGGTCTAGAATATAACCCAAATCATTTCAAGCTGAAAATTATTCTGGAAATGGGAAGCTTGTATTTTTTTAATATTATTTCACCACAATCAGAAATAGTATTAGACAAATCAGGCAAACTTTTCTTTTTTTTTTTTTTTTTTTTTTTCTTTTTTTGGTTTTTCGGTCACACCGGGCAGTGCTCAGGGGTTACTCCTGGCTCCATGCTCAGAAATCGCTCCTGTTAGGCTCGGGGGACCATATGGGATGCTGGGATTTGAACCACCGTCCTTCTGCATGTAAGGCAAATGCCTTACCGCTATGCTATCTCTCCAGCCCCAGGCAAACTTTTCTTTAAACAGAAAAGATGTTAATCTGTGGACAACTCACTGTCACAGAGTCGTATTTGGTATAGATATTTGCTTTTTATTATTGCCCAAATCAACAATCTTGGGGGAAAAACAAAATGGAAAAATTACATTTGGGGTCAAAGAGATAGTACATGCTGGTAGGGGAATTACATTACATGAGGCTGACCTGGGTTCAATCTCTTGATTCCCATATGATCCCCTGAGCATCTCCAGGAATGATTCCTGAGTTGCAGAGCCAGGAGAAATGCCTAAGCATCACTGGATGTGGTTTAATTTTTTTTTTCATTTCCATGATTCAATGGTAGTTATCAACATCTTGTTTTCATAAGTGAGGAAATTATTCAAAGGTCAAGAAACATGCTTTATCTGTGGTAACTACTTCATGGTGTGGCATGCATGGACCACCAGCTCTGTTAGGAGTGGCCCCAACCAAGTATAAAAAAAGTATACCTTTCACTCTCCTAACTTTTTGCAGTTATTTACTGAATCCTCCTAGGAGGTTCAAAGTCAGTTAGTTCACTTCCCAACTTTAAAAGCAAAGAAAGCATCTAGATAGTTCCTGATCAGAATTCTCCTAGGATTTTTAGTTCTCTTCCCAGCAGAGATTTGAATCAAGTCTATATATACTAGATATTTTTTCTCTCAGACTACTCCCCTATAAATTAACCATCATTGAAAGTTCTGAAATTTTCTATTTAAATTTGAGTAAATCGATTCCATGTAGTCTTTTGGCAATGTCAGTAAAATGACAGATCATCTATTTTGGGGGTGAGAACTTGAGCAATACTTTGCAATGTTCAGGGGACTTGAGATACACAGGTGGAAATCACACAAGGCAAGTGCCTTATCCACTCTGTAATCTCTCTGGCTCCGTAAGGGCAAGCATTTCTAAGTTTTCTTGCCTGCTCCACAGTACTGTCAATGTCTTCTTGACAAATCCTTCCAATTGGTTTCCTAATTATTCTCTCATTCTTGAGGGTCTTAGAATGTAGTAGCTAGCTTTCAGCATGGTGGCTCACAGTGCTCTCTATGAGCTGGCCATAAATATGTTTTTAAACCAAAAGCAACCAGCAGGCCTAGGAGTTCTCTCAGCCATGTCTGAAATCTGGCACACTTGGAGTAAGGTGACACCAGATAGAACTGGTTACCATATTTTTAAATAAAAAAAGGTCCAGTTATATTTAATTGGGCAGTTGGCCACATTTGCCAGTGCTCAGGGGTTACTCCTGGTTCTGCACCCAGGAATTTCTTCTAGCTCACTCTGGGGATCATACAGGACACTTGGGATCAAACCAGGTTGGCCACAGGCCAAGCAAGTACCCTGCCTGCTGTACCATACCTGTTGATGTGACTCCTAATTTTAAACTGTTATATTCTCTGGTTCCTTTATCTTCAGACATATTCCATATTTCACAAAAAAAAACACCTCTTTTTGGGGGAGATAATTAAATTCTGAAAAAAATCTAGGTATTAACATTTCTCTGTATATCACATTTAAATGTTTTTGATTTTTGCTCTCTTATGAAAGGTGCATTAAAGTAAGTAGAACAAAGTAACAGAGAAAGGCTCTTGCATAAAAATATGATATTCTCCATTTGCTAACTCTTAACTATAAACAAGCTCATTTCAAAAAGTCTCCATAATTAGAGTGTAGGTAATATTTTGTATTGCTATTCAAGTAATATTTAATTTACACATATGTGGCCTATGATTTCCTGTTAGTCGCTAGTATCATGTCGAATTCTTATTCTCATGTTGAACTTTGTAGTTATATGAAGCTTTCATTTCTGCTTGGATTGCTATTGTTGGAAAATGCAATATTCCTTTTTTTAACTTTTTAATTTTCTTTAGTTAAACACCATAGTTATAAAGTTGTTCTAATACAGTTGGTTTATTATTTTAATAACTTTATTTAAGCACTATTGCTTAAATAATGCAATATTCTAAGTAACTGGCAAGAAAGTAAACAGAAAATCAGAAAGTGCATAAAAAACTTAATATCAAACATCTTGGCCCACTCACTGAATTCTATAAAACCATTCACTTAACTGCAGAAAACACGTTCCTTTCAAGTTCATACAGAACATTTATTTATCTAGGAATGCTATATAAAAAATAAGAATGTAAAAATGCTATATGTTATAAAAAATAAGAAACATTTCACAAGGATATGTCAATGGATTAACATACAAAAATATTCTCTAAATAGTGTCCACTTGCATTAATCACAATGGACTTATATTGAAACTCAGTAGCAAAGAACCCATTTGGAAAATCTCCAAATTTCATGAAAGTTTAACTCTTTCAAAACTACAGTTGAGTCACAGAAGAAACCAAAAGAGAATATAGGATAATTTTTGAAGTAATCATAAAATGAAAAACAAAACATCATAATTTCTGTAGTTAAGTAGAAGCAGTACACAGAGAGAAATGTATAGCATGGAACATGGAACAGGTAAAAATAATCATTTACTATTTCAATATAAAAATAAGACAAAGGATAAAAAGCTATGAATCATCAAACATTATCTATATTAATAATGAGCAATCAGAAAAAAAAGTTCCACAAATTTAAATGGTAATTTGGAAGCATTTAAACTGTAATTCATAACTGTAAATAAAATGGGCACACTTTGCAAGTACAAACTCAAAAGCTCACTTAAATAGTTGAATCAAGAATTAAGGATCTCTAAAAATATTATAAAAATAACAATTTTACTTAAATTTTAATGAGAGTCTAGAAATAAATTAATTCAACTCTGCCTATTTTAATGCAGCAATAAAAATGAAACCTGAAAAAATTCTGAAGAGAGTTCCTTTATTCCAATTTATAATCTGGTTCCTAATATTATTAGTATGATAAATCCAAAAAAAATTTCTAAGAAACAAAATTTTTAAATGTATGAGCAAATTATATACAGAAATACAACGTAAGAAATCAACAGTATTTAGAATTCATTCTAAGAATGGATAAACTTACCACATAACAACATTAAAGAACATATTCATAATGATCTCAATCAATTCAGGAAAAATATTTGTCTATTTTATTTTTATTCATCTATTTTCAACACACCACAATGATGTCATTTCTCAGTATAATAGACATATAAGAGAATTTTTGATCTAATGAAGGGCATTTAAAGGACAATAATAAGTCTTCTATTTCATTAAAATACAAGGCTAAAAATCTATATTATTAGTTTTATTGAACACTAAGATGAAAATATATATAAAACTGGAATTACAACAATCAAAACTGGAATAACAACAATCAATAACTATCAGGAGAAAAAAGAGACAAATGATTAACAAATAATAAGGGTAAAAATTAAAAATATGTTAATATATTCTAAAAACAAAAGACTAGATAATTCTATTTATAGATGACATTCTCAGAATGTATAGAAAGAAATGATTGCCAGAAGTAAGGAATAAGGGAGATAATTGTGAGCTCTGAACATATTCTATATATAGTTGTAGGATTTACATCATAATATTAGTCAAAACATGTCAAAATTGGCAATTAAAAATGATAATTTTTTTGCTTTTAAATTACATGTAAAATATTTTAATGGTTATAAATTAAGGAAAATAAACTGGACCTATTTAAATATGATAGGCACAGTACAGAATAATATTGACATACTGCTGGGGGTTGTATTTAGCCATCAAATTGCCTCATTCATTTTGGACAGTTTAAGCCTAAAGTATTTATAGTTATATTGTAGGTGAAAAGTATATTTTGTAAGTAAAATAATTTTATGCAAATATTTATTGAATGGATGTTATTAAATTGTTGCAGTCTTCCAATGCAGCCCATTAATAAATAGACTCACTTTATTATTTTCTCTATTACTTGAATGGTTTTATTCTATATCATTCTATTATTTCCTATCATAATAGGGTATATATATATATATATATATATTTAGATGCTATGAAATATATATGATACAAATATATGTAGTACAAAATCATAATCTCTCAAAGAGACTAGAATTTATGTGGTCTCTAGTAATATACAGGCTATTTCCAAACAATGATGAAATATTTTTAAAATATCATTATTTAAGCACCATGATTACCAGCATGTTTGTAATTGGGTTTAAAAGATGAAAAAGAGGGCCGGGAGAGATAGTACAGTGGCGTTTGCCTTGCAAGCAGCCGATCCAGGACCAAAGGTGGTTGGTTCTAATCCCGGTGTCCCATATGGTCTCCTGTGCCTGCCAGGAGCTATTTCTGAGCAGACAGCCAGGAGTAACCCCTGAGCACCGCCGGGTGTGGCCCAAAAACCAAAAAAAAAAAGAAAACCCACCTTCACCAGTGCAAACTTCCCATCACCAATACCCCCCACCCCCATTTCCCTCCTACCTCACTCCTGGGCTGTATTCATGACAGGCATTCTACTTCTTTCACTCATTAACATTGTCATGATAATTGTTAGTGTAGATATTTCTCTAACTGCACTCATGACTTTTTGTGATAAGTTCTACTTGGGTTCGTACTTCCAGCCCTCATCTCTATTGTCTCTGGGTATTATTACAATAATGTTTTTTTTTTAAATCCCATAGATGAGTGAGAATATTCTGTGTATTATCTCTCTTTCTGACTTATTTCACTCACCATGTTCATTCATGTATAGGAAAATTTATGATTTTATCTCTCTTGACAGCTGCATAGTATTTCATTGTGTATATGTACCACAGTTTCTTTAGCCATTAATCTGTTGAAAAGCATCTTGGTTTTCCAGATTCTGTCTATTGTACATAGCACTGCAATGAATATAGGTAGGCAGAAGGCATTTTTGTATTGTGTTTTTGTGTTCTTAGGTTATATCCCTAGGAGTGATATAGCAGGATCATATGGGAGTTCCATTTCCAGGTTTTTGAGGAATCTCCATATTGTTTTCCATAAAGGCTGAACTAGAGGACATTCTGATTAGCATGAACGAGAGTTCCTTTCTCTCTACATCCTCACCAGCACAGTTATCATTTGGATTTTACCTTTGTGCATGGTATGAGATGGAAGTCCAAATTCACTTTTTTGCATTTGGCTGGCCAGTTGTCCCAATACCACTTGTTGAAGTGACTTTCCTTGCTCCATTTTGCATTTTTGTTTCATTATCAAAGATTGATTTATTGTATGTCTAGGGAACATTCTCTGAATATTCAAGTCTATTCCACTGATATTAGAGTCTGTCTTTATTCCAATACCATGCTGTTTTAATGACTATTGCTTTGTAATGAAATTTAAAATAAAGAAAAGTGACACTGCCCATATTCTTTTTTATAAGTGTTGCTTTAGATATTCATGTGGATATATTGTTCCAAATGAATTTCAGGAGTGTTCATTCCACTAATTAAAATCTCACAATAAGATGGGAATGGAAGAAACTTTTCTCATTATAGTCAAGGCCATTTACCACAAGTTAATGACAAATATTATTCTCAATGGAGATAAACTGAAAATCATACCTCAAAATCTGGCATAAGACAATGTTGCCCCCTCTCACCACGTCTATTTATTAGTGCCAGATGTTCTTGCTATAGCAATTCGGCAAGAAAAAGGTATTGAGGACATTTAGATTGGAAAGGAAGAAGTCAAGCCCTCACTATTTGCAGATGACATGCCACTATATTTAGAAAACCCTAAAAACTCTACCACAAAGCTCTGGAAACAATAGATTCATATAGAAATGTGGCAGGCTATAAAAGTAACACACAAAAATCAATGACCTTCTTACACACTAATTATGATAGAGAAAAAATGGACATTAAAATGGACATTATTAGTGCCACACAAACTACTGGCAGTCATCTTAAATATAGAAGTGAAGGACCTATACCAAAACAAAACAAAACAAAACAAAAAACTACACAGGTCCGGAGTGGTGGTGTTAGAGGAAAGGCATCTGCCTTGCAAGCATCAGCCTAGGATTGACTGTGGTTCGCTTCCCTTGCTTCCCATATGGCCCTCCCAAGTCAGGAGCGATTTCTGAGCTCATAGTCAGGAGTAATCCCTGGTCATCACTGGGTGTAGCCCAAAAAACAAAAACCAAAACAAAACAATACAAAGAAAAAACTACAAACCCTCTGCTTCAAGAAATAAAGAAGACACCAGGAAATGGAGACACATATCCTATTCATGGATTGGGAAAATTAACATTAAAATGCCAATACTCTCTGAAGCTTTGTACAGTTTTAATAAAATTCCTCTAGGGATACCTATGATGAAATATTTTACTGGTTGTTCCATTCTGTACAATAGAACTGAATTTTTTTTCATCTGATCTTATTGAAGAACAATGAATATATTTTAAGATTGCACTGAAATAAGCAAGATTAATTGAAATAGAGGCTTAAAATATCTCCCAATTCATATTATGAACCAACTAAAGAAAATAAAATAATTTGAATGATCTTTTATGATGTTAAATTTTATTTAATACTGGAAGTGATTACTTTATTTTTAGAAAAATATTTGGGTGGTGAGGATTAAAGAAAAAGAATATCATTTATATATATGTAAAATATTTTGTCATCAGTGAACACTTTGAAGTAACAAAACAAAAGTATAGAGGATGATAGTTCAAATGGAAGTAACTGACATTTCATAAAAAGATTAATCATTTCTTAGATAGTGTTCAGGTGTGTGTGTGTGTGTGTGTGTGTGTGTGTGTGGTGTTGAGTGTGAATCAGGTTCTCATCTTTGTCAGGCCTGTGCTCACTCAAATTCCTGGGTATCAAATAATGTTTTTATCAAAGTGCTTGAAATTACAGGCCTACAAAATTACAATGCCGAAAGGGAATAGATTCAAATGTTTCAAAAGCTAAGCCAGAGGTAGGATGTATAAACCCAAAACTTACTCACACATGGAAATAATTGTGATAGCTCTGCTCTTTGGGATACTGAATAGAAAGTCCTGGATGGTGGTTCAGAGGCTTAAAGTATGACAATGGCAAATCCGAAGACTTGAGCTATTAATCCCTGAGTCTTCACTTACGCCAAGGTGATTCTGACTGTCCCACACTGAGATTGCAAAAGAAATACAGAAGGGACTGAACCATACATAATACAGTGTTTGGACACTTGTTTTGAGACAGCCAGCCCAGGTTTGTTCCCTGGAATCCCACTTCTCCCCTGAGTACAGAGCCAGGTGTATGCCCTAAGCACTGCCAGGTGTGTCGCCAAAAGCCAAATAAATAAACAAAAGGAATACAAAGATGTTTATTTTCCAGATACCCTTTTAAACATGATGCTAGGTTAAAGAGCCAGATAAAAGTAGAAAAGTATCTAACTACAAACAGAAAATAAATTCTAGTAAGTCCATAATAAATATCATGTAACTGCAAGTTAGTAAATTAACTTGAAGAGCAATTCTTTAAAAATGAACCAATGTTTTGCCTACAAGAATTTAGAAATATTGATATATAACATGCATGACCATGATGTCTGCTTTCTACTGAAGGCCTGTATAAAAATTCCTTGTAGCCTTGGCTCCCAGTGAAATGTGAATCTGAAATATTTGGACTCAAGCGTTTCATTTCATTATTGTGTGCTGATTGTTCATGTGCATCCTTCTAAGAAAATGTAGAAACATGCCTTCTGTAAATCCGCTTATTTCAAACTAATACTCCAGTTTTAAAAAATCCATAGTGGTAAGATACAATTAAAATTATTGTTAGGAAAGATAGCACAGCGGCGTTTGCCTTGCAAGCAGCTGATCCAGGACCAAAGGTGGTTGGTTCTAATCCCGGTGTCCCATATGGTCCCCTGTGCCTGCCAGGAGCTATTTCTGAGCAGACAGCTAGGAGTAACCACTGAGCATCGCTGGGTGTGGCCCCAAAAAACAAAACAAAACAAAAAAAATTATTGTTAAAAATCATCTTGAATTTTAATTCCTGTAATCAGAAGAGCAAAAACAAGGAAGCCAAGCAAATAAAGAGAATCGGTGCTCTGTTTGTCCAAACTCATGACTAATCTAAATATTGGCTAGCAAAGAGAAAAATACTTTTAAGATATCTACGATGTTAAGAATCATCCTGAAACAGGTCTGCTTATGCAAAAACAGAAAGCAAAGAATAGAGGAATTACCAAGAGTCCTGGAACTTCGCTATTTACTTCCACTTCTTTCTTATCTAATTAACTTAGCCTTTTCTTCTTTGAAAATATGAGCCTTTCAAGTCTTCTCTCTGTTACCAGGCAAAACTCTTAAGTCATTTCATAAATGACATTTCATGCATCTTTTAAGCCTGCTTTCTTAGAAAACAGAAACTCAGACTTGTGCAAAACTTACAAGTTCCTAAGGACCCTGCTTTTGCACCCACTTCTAATTGCAAGCTCTTTTAGCATGTGTTTAATAATTTAACTTGTATAATTTGACTTTAAAAATTAGTCTCATATATTCCCATCCTTTTCCAATAATAAAGTTAGTCTATATATCAGGATATAGAGTGATGTTAAATTTAAAATAATTTTATGTTTTGTGATCATAGAGACAGAAAACAGTTTTTTTTTTCTTGTTGGAATCATGAGGAGCAGGGAGAGAGGAAAAGAAAATCGAGGTTCAAATTGTCAGTAACAAACAAGTTATCAAAGAGAGGTAATTTACCACCCCTAGATGATACTTAGGGTCATATTGCAAGCTTAGACAAAGGAGATAGATTCATCTGATAATTCTCTCACAATAAATACAAATACTGAATCATTAAAGCAATGCTATGGATCATTTAAAGTTATTAAAATTTGTCCTGGTTCAGTCATGGTACCACAGTTAATACCATGAGCATCCCAGGAGTACAGAGCCAGAAGGGGGTCCCAAATATCACATCTATAAAAAATAATATATCAACACACATACACAGGTAGCAATTTTGCTCATTTTATATAAAATATTATCTTAAAAATGTTGAAGAAAATCAAGGCCATTTTGTGAATGTCGGTTCTTTTAGCTATAAGCAAGGAAAATTAGAATAAGTATATTGATTATTCCACTAGTGTTAATATGTCAACAATGAAAGTTTAAGCATATTTTTTTTGTTTTTTTGTTTTGTTTTTTGAGCGTGTTTTTGTTTTTGTTTTGTTTTCTTTTCTTTTTTGGTTTTGGTTTCAGTTTTTGGGTCTCACCCAGTGACACTCAGGGGTTACTCCTGGCTATGCACTCAGAAATCGCTCCTGGCTAGGGGGCCCATATGGGACGCCAGGTATGGAATCAGGTCTGTCGTGGCTCTGCTGCATGCAAGACAAACGCTACTGCTGTGCTATTACTCCTGCTCCAAGTACATTTTTTTTTTTGGCTAGCAAAGATTCCATTTTAAAGATAAATAAAATTAGCTACCAAAAATTGATAAATAGCAGTCAAATGGATCCATAGAGAATATTACATCTTAGAAGTCGATTAAATATTGAAGATAATTTAACTTACTCAAATCCCCAAAATTTTAAGCATATTCCTACTCTCATTTCCTTTGGGAATGTGCTAAATTTTCTGTAAGATGAAGCAACCAATAGAGAGAAAACCCAGAAAGAAGGAAAATTCTGTAACACATATAGGGAGACAGCTACAACTTGACCTCATTTACTTTGATCTACATGAGGAAAAAGTGGAAAAAAGTTTAATGATCAAATGTTTAGACTCACATCAAAGAAATGAATCATTCTTGTTGGATTAGCAAAGAGGAAGGTTAACTGAGTTCTTTAAATCAAACTTCATTTTCTGTTTTTATTTTTACTTAGGCCATAGGATTTGGCCTTTAAATGCTCCTAAATAAAAAGTTTTTTTTTCCAGTTGAAAATCAGACATGGAAAATAAAAGTTAATAATAGATGTTTATCTTCTACAGCATGTGATGAATTATAATTATATCTAGAAATAGTCTTCCTCGGTTGGTAAATCTCTGCCTAGAATAAATCAAATTTGTCATGTCCATTTTGTATTTTGTTTGTCTTGTGCTATTACTAATGTTCCAGCTTTGAAATCTCAGTGATCCTTTATGTGAGCCATGAATTTCTGTTCAAGATGAGTATAAAACTCATTTCTCCACATTCTGTTCTCTTCTTTCCTTTTGATTACATCTTCTTTTATATAAATGTAAATACATAACTAATGTTAATATATAAAGTAAAGACTTCTTGATGAGATTTATATCATCAGAAATGTTTAGTGGTTTAAATCCATATCTATACTAAATGTGAACTGGGGGAGGTTGTCTAGCTAGGATAATTTGAAACGGGTGAGGATAGATTTCATCCCCATAAACTTTCATAATTCATCTCTCTTTGAAGTCTCATAAATTTCTACTGGTCAAGATTCAATCTACGGTACTATCTTTTAGGTTTCAGGAGTCCTCCTAGAAAAATAAATATTCTTGGAAGAAAGAATTTTAGGAAAAATAATTGAAGTGATGAACATAATTGTTTCTCAGTCTTTGGCTAATATCAATTGCAGCCATGAACATAAGTATGTGGGTTTTTTCACAAGACATGCCACCATGTAAGTTTTTCTGAGAGCCTTGAGGGAAGAACTGATACCATTTTGAAAGGAAAAGATCTATTTAAGGTCTCAATTTAAGACACTGATGTTTTGCCCCTCTGCAAACAGAGGAAGTATACAAATTTGTGTGACTAGAAAAAGCAGACAATGGAAAGGAATTACTTATAATATACATAATTGAATAAGCATTTTAAGGAAAGGCTGCTAGTTTTCAATCACTATCTTGATCCCCTCAAATTGCACATAAGGCATTGGTTTTGGAAAATGATAGTGAGTGTTAGACATCTACAATGACCTCTTCTTTCTTCTATGCAGAAAAAGAAATGCAACTAGCACTAAAGATTAAGAGAAATTTCAAAATATTAAGAAGCTGTTCATTTAGTAATCAAGGTAAAGGCATATAAATGGCATTGTAAAAAATAGGACAAAGCATATCTTCTAGATTTTATGTGTATAAATATTTTTCTATATTACTGTCACACTGCCATTGTTAAGTATGCATGTGTTCTTAGTAATTTGACTTTTAAATTCTGCACAGAAGATCCAGAGAGAAAAAAAGTAGAGGAAATAAGATACTTGACTTGCACATTTATAACCTGGATTGAAATCTGACTCCCTATCTTTTCCAGAAGATCCACCAGAGTAATACATACTGGAGTTCAGTCAGGAGTAAGCCCTGAGAAAGCTAGATGTGAAATAAAAATTCCAAATAGATGAGAAAATAAGGCCACTGTAGCAAGCAATCTTGGTATTTGTGCAGGTCCTAGGACAAGGCCTAGGATAGAGTCTTTAAGATTTTTGAGGTACTTTTCCAACATTGTTGGTGTGTTCAGTTTTCTGTATCATGTGCTCCATGTTTTTGCTCATTCCCTAAGCCGAAGTCTAGGAAATTATGGTTCCAAAGATTCTGCTCCGGCTCTGTTGTTAGAATTGGGCCTCTGTACTAAGAAATCTTGATTTTTGTAAGAGACCTGGACTATAGCCTAGGGTAGGGTTTTCCTTAATGGTCTCAAGGTACATTCTGCCCAGTCACGTTGTCAAAGTCAGTTTTCTGTAGTTAGTGCTATTATTTTTCATAGTTCAAAGGACGATACATTTTCTGATTTCCACTTAATGTTAGGTGATGTGATAGGACCTCCTGGTCTTAGGTCAAGTTGTCATTTCCTCGCTGTCCTCGTTGTCATATTAACACTGGCACAATTCTCCCAATGGAGCTTAGTTCCTGGTGTTGAAGGTACTTGTTTCAGTTCTACATCTGGGATCTGGGGTTTAAGAATGAACTAACACTGTCCAATCTCGTGGAGACTGAGTTGTATCCACATGACGTATGTCCAGGATGGGAGGCACCCTTGTACAAAAAGTGTGAGTTCTTATCCTTAGAAGATAAGATCTTTTGTCTGAGTCCATGATTTCCCCGTATTTACTGTATGCAAATACCAAGATTGCTTGTTACAGTGGCCTTATTTTCTCATCCACAACTGAGAGGAAAGGTTCCTGACACCACAAAACAAAACAAAACAAAACAAAACAAAACAAAAAAACCTGGGGTATGGCAATGAGAAGGTATGGAGCCAGTGGTTGTTCCCATGACAATATGCTTCAAGAGTGGAGAAACCCTGAATCTCTTAGGCCACGGGAATTTCCTTCCTTCCCCGATACTTACTGTGCCTATACAAAAAAAAAGGTGAGGTAACATCAAACCCTGCCACTGCAGCACTTTTTCTGGTTTTGTTTTGTTTTATTTTTTGTTTGTTTTTTGATATTATTTTCCTTATCTTTTTTTTCCACTTTTTTTTCTTTTTCACTTTTGTACATATTATTTGATTTTTTTTTTAGTAGTTGATACCAATTTTTTTTTCTCTTTTCCTTAACCTTTTTATCTCCAACAGAATAGCATAACTTGAATCATTCAGCCTCATAACTTGAGGGGGGGAAAGAATGATACCAGGACCAGTCATATGAATATGTTGTGTAAATAAAAAATGACCAGACTGGAACACCAAACAGAATAGATACCCAACCTATAACAAGCTGTAAGGTGGAGACCAGTTGCATTAGGATTCTGGGGGGTAAAGGAGGGATATGTGGAAGACATGCTGGGAACAGGAGTGGAGGGAGGACAACATTGCTGGTGGGAATGCTCTTCATTCATTGTCACTATGTACCGTAAATAATTCTGTGTAATGAACTTCAGTCACAATAAAAAAAAAAAAAAAACTAACCTCTTAAGGAAAAAAAAATTTAAATAGAGATTAAGCCCATATAAAAAAGTATTCATGTGAGTCATGAAAGCATATACTCCACCTCCACCATAAAAAGTCTTCTATTTGGAGGTGGTATGATAGTGCAGTGGTAGGGGTGTTTGCTTTGCATGCGGCTGATCCAAAATGGACCTCTGTTTGATCCCCGGTGTCTCTTAAGATCTCTCAAACCAGAAGCAATTTCTGCGCACACAGCCAGGAGCAACCCCTAAGCATCACTGGTTGTGCCAACCCCCTAAATAAAAGTCTTTTATTTGCTTTTTTCCATGCCTACTAGTTTCCTAGATAGGGTGCTGGTTTCTCACTGGAAGTCTTCAAATAGCTCAGTGCCATATGCTATATTAGTGAAGAACATGAAAATTGAATCCAGACTAAGTTAAGAGAGGAAAAAAAGGGGCTGGAGAGATAGCACGGAGGTAAGGTGTTTGCCTTGCATGCCGAAGGATAGTGATTCGAATCCCAGCACCCCATATGGTCCCCCGAGCTTGCCAGGAGCGATTTCTGAACATAGAACCAGGAATAACCCCTGAGCACTGCTGGTGTGACCCAAAAACCAAAACGAGAGGGGGGGAGAGAGGTAGGAGAAAAATATAGAGGTTCATATGCTGCTTGAGACACACTTCTGTTTTTCACTGACATTATTCTCAGCCCCATCCAAGCTCTTTTGATCAAATTATATTTATCATCATATTTTTAGCTTGTTCAATGCCTAAGCTATGCATCTATTCAAGGTATACAAGAGAATTTTTAATATAAAGATAGGTTCATGTTCTGTCACATATGAATCAGCATATTCCATCTTGAGGCAAAAGGAAAATTTACTTAAACCACAGACTTCATGAGGATATCTGCAATGCCCAACTCTAAATGCTGGGTACAATAAAAGCAATGGCCAAAAGACTTAGTACAATGGAGTATGATAATTTATTTCATTCAAAACATGGAGACAAAAAGCAAGGTCACAGCCTCTAAACTTAGAAATAAGTTAGGTCTTTAATAATAAAAATAGATAATATTTATTATTAAGTTAATGTCAGAAATGGACTTCCATGTTTAATTTGCATAATGTTATTCAGTATTTATAAGAAGTACCAGAAAACACTTTAGGGCTTATCATTAAATGGCAAGGTAATGTGGGCTTGAAAATTTTATCAATTGTCAAAGACCATTCAAGTGGCATCAAGGTGGCAGGCTAAATGAGAATCCAAGAAGGCAAAGAGAAATATTTATGTAAAACACAAAGACAGATTAGATATATAAAATCTTTGACAATGAGACAAGTAATTCCTCCTGACTGAAGATAAGGCACCAAGCAGATAAGACATTATTCTAAAAGAGGTTTGATCAGATAAAGCAATAAGGAACAAAGTATGATTGTATAGAGAATATTGTAATGCAGAGATCCCCTGGGCTAATGCACACAAGTTACAGTTGCATAGAAGAATTATAGCCATTGTTGTAGTTCTGAAGCCATTGTTGAAGACTCTATAGAAGATAGTTTGGAGAGTTCTCCAAAAGCTGAACTAGAATTGCCATAGGCCACTGCAAATTCATTCCATGACATCTATTCCAAGAGCTCAAAAACTTTAACTTGAAATAGTGCACATCTATGTTTCTCACAGTTCTATTCATGAAAGCCAAGGAACTCAAGTAACTATGAAATATTACTCAGTTCTTAGAAAAGATGAAACCATGACTTTTGCTACAACTCAAATGAAACTATAGGGAGAAATGGAACTGCAAGAGAAGTAAGTCAGAGGGAGAAAACAAATATATCTGATCTGCCATATATAGTATATAATGAAGCAAAATAAGGGAATGGATGGTACATCACAACCACTTTTTAGACATTAACATCAGCTGATATTGCTAAGGGAAAGAGGGAAAGAAAATATTGCTTAGAAGTGACATTAGTTTAATAACAAGGGGTCTTGGACCCCTTGGTGTTGGTGGAGGAGGAATACTTGTTTTCCCTAAATATAAACATTAACCTAGGGCTGGAGAGAGAATATAGTGGATAGGGTATTTGCTTTGTATATACAAAATCAAATTCAACCTCCAGCAACTCATATGGTCCCCAAACACTTCCAGATGTGATTCTTTAGCTCAGAGACAAAGAAAGCCCTGAGCAGCACAGGGTATGATCCCAAAACAACACCAAAAAGAACTAAACAAAGCAAAACAAAACAAACAAAAAACACATAAGCCTAACTGTAAACATGCTACCTATTATAGTAAAAATGTTTTTCAATGTATTCTTTTCAAAATGTATTTGCAATGGCAATGTATCCTTTATTGGAATTGATTGTGCAATTCAGTTTGTGCAGCACCCTCTGGATATATTAATAGTATATTCTGGTGTAGGAGTAGTGACGCAAGCAGTAAGGCTTTCAACCTTCATGTGATTGACCTTTCATTCATAGACATTTTAGAGTATACAACATTTTTTATTTTTCATGAGATGTGTGCAGCTAACTTTTGAAAAAAAAAAAAACTTCCTTAGGCTTCATGTTAGCTAGGTACAGGTCTACTTTTTACATCCTGATACCATATTTACTTATAAAATATTATTTCTAAACCAAGTGTACTAGGGATAGAGGCCTTCAGTACAAGTTTACCCCTAAATGAATAATTTTCATCTCTATTTTATGCCAACACAATTTGATGCCATTATTCATTTATCTGGAGCAGAAAAGATTTTTATTTCTTTCATTTATTTATGAATAAAAGTAGATCTTGAAAGTATTAAACTCAGAAAGTTAAAGTGGGCACTAAATACCCTACTTGTATTTATTTTTTATTAATTTTTTATTTTTAATTATGAGAGCAAAGATGCAAAGAAAGAGAACAAGGCAAAGTTAAAGTGGAAGGACAATCACCCATAAACAGAATTCTCAGTAGTCCCATTGCTGATATCTTAACTTTGAACTTTCAGCTAAAGAACATTAAGAAAAATAAAACAGAACTCATGTACAATTACTTTGTCCCTCAAGTCCCCAGATTGTAGTACATAATATTTCTTAGCAGCACACAAAGCAATCTAAAGACATAAAACTTACATAACTCCTTAAACATTGAAGGCAAAGTACTTTTTTACATTTCCATGCACATGCATATTAGTTTAAGTTAACCTCAAAAGTTTAAGTGGGTTGTTTTTCTTAAGGATCAGAGTCAAAGGAGCACAGTAAAAACGGTGTTAGAGTGGCAATTATTGTTTGCATAGGCCCACCAAAATATGAGGGATATGGAAAGGAAAAGCCTTGGCCTAAATGCAAGGAGACCCAACCCATAAAGTTTCTCTGAATAAGACCAACTCTAGGCTCCAGGCAAACTAGTTTGTCCAATCCAGATCATTGTCTGTAGTTCCAATACAGTTTTATTTTTCACACAGTCTCTGTTCTTGGTATTATGTTTCTGTATTAAAGATTCTGGAATCTGCATATCCTATATTGCTGTCAGGATGGTGCAGAGGATCCTCTTGTTTCACCTCACAATTAAAGGGCAATGCAGAGTACCCTGTCCTGTAAGCAGGTCGTTGTTGTTGTCAAGTCTTCTTAGTGTTAAGGGAAGTCTCATTTGAGCAGGTCGATGTCAGAGCCGTGGTAGGGTCTTCCCTGGTAGATGATTGCTTCCAGGTGTTGTTATAAAAGACATTGGATGTTTTGTAGATAGCTTTCCTGGTTCAGGGGTGAATGGAGGATGCCCATTCTTCTGAGGCCTGTGCCAGGTCATTATATCAATGTTCAGGGTGTAAGGCCCCATTGCACTACGAGATTTGTGTGTTCCAAACTCTATTAGATAAGAACTTATTTGTATGTATAGTATTTTCCCATTTTAATGTGCCTATGCAAACAAGGAACAATGCCACGTGGCGTTATCAGCGCATATGTGGGCCATAAGGACAAGTCCAACAATCCCCATGACATGGTTCATGTGGGAGGGCAGAATCTGTTGGGGCAGGAGGTCGGTCTTGGTGCCTAACCAATTAAAGAACTGAGGGTAAAGAGGGTTAATTAAGGGGAAGATAACAAATCTGGATTGGGAAATGAGGGGGTAGAAGGGGCTCTGGTGTGGCAGAGGGGAAATATATCAGAGGGCTATATACATTGTATAGATGAATAGTTTATGGATTAGGCTTGGCAGTCAGAGAGGACTATTGTATAGGAAGTCACGTCTACATATACACTGATTTTAGAGACCTATTTAAATATTATCCTCCAAATCTAGGGAATTCCATTTTTTCTGCTAGAAACAGTTGAGAATTGAGAATATTTTGGGTGTTGTTAAAAAGTATGAAAATGAAATTTTGAAAATGAATACTAGTAAGAAGAGAACTCCTGAATGGAGTCCCATCTGGCATGGGGGATCTCAGTCCCCTGGACTAAGTGGTCAGCCTAGGGGGCCTATGGCTAGCTGTCCTGCCCAGAGCCCCCAACATGCCAGCTGAAGAGAAACAAAAGAACTGGCATGTGGAGTCTTCTGGATGCAGCCCCTGCCTCTCCTACCTGTATTTATAATGGGGTATAAAGAGGCAAATAAATTTAAGATTCCTGATTCAGAAGAATGTTGCTGAATATTTGCCAGCTACACAAACATCTTGAAATTCAGTTGGAAGCATAAAAAAATTAAATAAAATGGCATGATGTCTGCCTTCAAACAGCTTCTATTTGAATGTAAAAAAAATGGTACCTTAAAGAAACTGGTAAATTCTATTTAGCAGAATTCTAAGGAAGGAGCGATAAATAGCAGGCCAGTATCCTCTGGGATTCTAGCTGTCTTTGTTGTACAAATATAGTTTGATAGTGACAAGGATATACTAAGTAAAACTTATAATAATAAAATTTTAATTATGAAAGTGAAGAAAATTTTGAAGGAAAATTCTCAAGGGAGTATTAGGAGTACAGAATTTACAAACTGACATTGATATAATCTGTTCTTGGTTTCCTAGCAGACTTGGTCACTCATTTCTTTTTGACTTGCATTTTCCACTAAGTTGCTGGGACCACACTATGCATTTTCCTTCTACCTCATTGATGCTTTACTAGGACTTACTCTACTTTCTTTTTTTTAATATGTAATTTTTTTTGTTTGTTTTTGGGCCACACCCGGAGGTGCTCAGGGGTTACTCCTGGCTGTCAGCTCAGAAATAGCTCCTGGCAGGCACGGGGGACCATATGGGACACCGGGATTCGAACCAACCACCTTAGGTTCTGGATCAGCTGCTTGCAAGGCAAACACCGCTGTGCTGTCTCTCTGAGCCCAATATGTAATTTTTATTTTGATCATAGTGGCTTAATAACTTTCATAGTAATATTTTAGATACATATTAACATTAAATCAGGGGAATTCCCATCACCAAATTTGTCTTCCCTCCACTCCAGTTTCTATCTCGCATCCCATGTCCCCCACCCTCATGTCCTGACTGCTAGAATGAGTGGTTCCCTCTGTGTCTAGCTTACTATTTAGTGATCATACAACTGTTTGGTCTTGGTACCCTCCATTATTTCCCCCTCTATTTGAGAGGCAGAACTAGATAGTTCCAGTTATGTGGTTTTGGTTGGAAAAAAAAAAAAAGCAATAAAATGGGGTAAAAATCAAATAAGCCAAAAATGGGCAGAGTCCTTCTAGAGGTTCTCAACCCCAGTTTGAGAGAGGAAAGGGAAAAAAGAATTGAAACACCACAACAATACAAAAGGAAATTTTAAATAAAATATCCAGTGAACACTACAGCAATAAAGACAAGCACCACATAATAGCTACAGTCCTGAAATAAAAACATAACAGAGAGCAAAAAGGAAAAAGAAAAAAAAATATGGAGACGCCAACTTCAATATCCACACCAAAACAAAGAAGTTAAATAAAAAGTGAATAAATAAATAGATAAATAAATAAATAAAGATTATTTTGTGCTTTTTATTTTTCCTGCATAGGCACAGTAAATATTGGGGGACATTAGACAGGGAATTCCCTTGGCCTAGAAGATACAGACCTAAGAGATACACCCTTGAAGTATACTATTATGGGATTAACTATAGACCCTTTGCATTTTCATTTACTCTCTCCTCAGTGCTTTTGTGGTATTTGGAAGTCTCCTGCTCTGTCATGGGTGTTAGAGTCAGACCTCTGTATCTAGAGATCTCAGTATCTGCCCAGGTCAAGGAATGGAGCTTATGATGAGATCTATTTTTGTGGTTCTAGAAGTTCTGTTCCTTCAGTGTCATTTTAATTCATCTTCTGTAGTTGGTGGTCTTGGTTATTGCACTGATCCTAGGATGGAGCCTGGGGTAAAGTCTTTCACTATGTTTCCAGATGATCCATTCAGTTGAAATTATCTCAGTCAAATCTACTTTCTAACCTGTAGCTGGTCTCAGATTCAAGTCCTTATTATCCTTGGCTTGTGTCTCTTCTCTGTTTTTATTTCTCTGTCATGCCACCAGTCTTAAAACCTTCACCAGGTGCTTTACCACACAATAGCTAGATTTTTATCCTGGGTACATACCTCCAAAACAAATTCATATTTATGAATTCATATATATATATATGAATATATATTAGGCATATCTGAGGAAGTCAGTTTGGCTAAGACATCACTGATACACCAATTTCCCCTATTAAAATCTCCATCTCTCCTGATATTTGACCTTGATCCAATCACAGCCTGCCCCATCCCACTGCAAGGCTGCTGCTTGTTTCCAGTTGCAGAATAAAGACATAAAGAGTTATAATTTTGATTTATCTATTTTTTTCTCACATCACATTCAATCTGCTAAGAAGCCCAGTTGGCTCTAATTTGAAAATACATCCTGGAACCCAATAAAAAAGACAGCAAAAAGAACAGACAGTTCACAGAAATAGAACAGCTAATGGCCCTTCAATGCATGAAAAGATGTTCACTTTCACTCATAATAAGATAAATGAAAATTAAAACTATACTGAGATACTATTTCTCTTGTAGTTTGTTGGCAAAATTTCAAAAGTTTGACAGCAAAGTCTGTTAGAAAGGTTATAAAGAAAAACAGCATGCTCATACTTTTGACATTGGGAACACAAAGTGATACTTGAATGAAAAAGAATAGTGCAATATTAAATAAAATGACAAATGCATTACCTTTGTGGACCAATAACTCTAATAATTTTTTTCTGGAGTTTAATCTATATACATATATATGGCCACATATTTAATCATACATATGCCAAGGTTATTCACTTGTTATTTGTAACAGCAAAATATTGAAAACAATCCAATTAACCAATAAGTGGTACATAAGTACAATAAAATCTAAATGAGTTTTTTTATTAATGTGAAAGAGAACATGATCTGATATTGTATAACTACGAGGCTGGAGGGATCCTGCATTATGATTTTGGTTTTTGTTTCTTCTTTTTGGGTCACACCCAGCAATGCTCAAGGGTTAATCCTAGCTCTGTATTGAACAATTACTCTTGGAAGTGCTCTGGGGACCATATGAAATTTCAGGATCAAACCTGAGTTGTTGTGTGCCAGACAAGTGCCCTCTGTACTATGGCTCATGCCCCTGTATGCCTGACTAAAATAAAATTATCCAAGAGCTGAATACTGTAAATTCTATGCCTTTTGGCATAGTGTATATATATACATATATATATATATATATATAAACAAAAGGAAATGTAGAGAGATAATCATGTAGGCTGGAGGGGATGCTGGGATCATTGGGGGAGGAAAGGAGTGCACTGGTGATGATATGGTATTAGAATTATGTTCATGAGAAACCACTATTAAGAGAATTGTAAACTGCATAGTATTAATTAAAAATAAAAACATTTTAAATGGAGATGTAAAAAAAATAAGGAAGAAGCTAATTTTAAAATTGGCTCTCTGATCTGGAGAGGACAATACTCATCGGGAGCCTCTCAATGAAGCAGTTGCTGATTGTGAGCAATTGTTTGGTATTCATGAGTTTTACAAATAAGTTTAATCTACTATAAAAGTAGACATCTGACATATGTACATAAACATACTCTGACTTAAGAGATAACTGCACTCATTATACTAGGTAGTTTGAGCTTTTTTCCCAAACAAATATGTGATTTTTGGGCTCTTTTTTATTCTTTAAAATAACATTAGTGCAGCCCCATCTCAGTGTTCTGGCAAAGAGCACAACCTGAAGAAATCTGGCTGGCAATGAGATCATCATTGAATCAAAGAAGCCATTTTTGTTCTCAGTTCAGTAATGCCATGCATTTCTTCTAATCAATAAATCCCAGTACAAAATTCATGCATAAAATTACTACCATACTGCAAAAGCTACAATGGGAAAGCCACATAGAACTCTACCATGCTTAGTAAATGAAGATGGTAGTGTTGAAGACCCCACTAGTTTCAGACACCTATCTAGATTCCCTGATAAGAATTTTAGAGAAAAAAAATATTGAGGATGTTCAAAGAACTGAAAGAAACCATAGAATAAACAGGCAATAAAATTCAAGAGGGTATTTGTAGAAATGAGAAAACTTCAAACAGAAATGACAGAACTGAAATACTTGGTAAGCAAAATGAAAAAAAAAGTACTGAAGTCCTTATCAGCAGTTAACAGCTGATGCAGACAGAATCATGAACTAGAAGATAAGTTTAATGATACCTCTAGGCAACAGCAGAAGTTGAAAAACAGCCATATAACAAATTAACATAAGATGAGAAAAATATTTAAAATAATTGAATAGATGAAGTAAAACTTTGAAATGAATTTAACATAAACAGCATGAGTAATTTGAGTCCAAGACAGTTAGGATAAAAACTCATGAAGAGTTAAAAGGCATCATTGCTGAGACATTCCCGGAGCTCAAGAGTGCATGCACCCACTTCCTGAATGCTCAAAAGTGCCAGATAAAAGAGACCCAAATAAAATCACTCCAAGGCAATCCTAATCACATGATGAAAAACTTAGATGAAGATAGAATACTGAAAGCAGCAAGAGCAGAGAAGAAAATTTTACACGAGGAAGCAAAAGGAAGGAAGGAAGAAAGGAAGGAAGGAAGGAAGGAAGGAAGGAAGGAAGGAAGGAAGGAAGGAAGGAAGGAAGGAAGGAAGGAAGGAAGGAAGGAAGGAAGGAAGGAAGGAAGGAAGGAAGGAAGGAAGGAAGGAAGGAAGGAAGGAAGGAAGGAAGGAAGGAAGGAAGAAAAAGAAAGAAAGAAAGAAAGAAAGAAAGAAAGAAAGAAAGAAAGAAAGAAAGAAAGAAAGAAAGAAAGAAAGAAAGAAAGAAAGAAAGAAAGAAAGAAAGAAAGAAAGAAAGAAAGAAAGAAAGAAAGAAAGAAAGAAAGAAAGAAAGAAAGAAAGAAAGAAAGGAAGGAAGGAAGGAAGGAAGGAAGAAAGGAAGGAAGGAAGGAAGGAAGGAAGGAAGGAAGGAAGGAAGGAAGGAAGGAAGGAAGGGAGAAAGAAAGAGAGAGAAAGAGAGAGAAAGAAAGAGAGAAAAAAAGAATTGGAAAAGTACCAACAAAACAGCCAGGAGGAAGGAAATAAAACTTGGAAAAGAAATTAATGAAGTGGACAGTTAACACACAATACAGAAGATCAATGAAAGCAAGAGTTGGTTCTTTAAAAAAAAAAAGAAATAAGATTGATGAACCATTAGCAAGAGTCAGGAAGAGAGAATCTTAATAAACTGAATCAGAAGTGAAAAAAAGTCACAACAGATAATAAGAAAATTTAGAGGATAGAGTTTACTTGAGAATCCTTAAGCAACAAAACAAGAGGACCTGGAAGAAATGGATTAATTTTAGCACTCCCATATCTTCTCAATGTTTAAACAAAATAATTTGAAATACCTGAACAGATCTATCACTATAGAGAATTGAAATGGCAATGAAAAAGCTTCCCAAAAACAAAAATCCAAGCCCAGATGGATTCACTAGTGAATTCTTTTAAATTTTTAAAGGGGGCCTACTGCCAATTCTTTTCAGGCTCTTCCATGAATTGAAGAAATATTGACTCCCAAATAGTTTCTATTAAGCTAACATCACTCTAATACTAAAAGCAGACAGATAACCACCAAAGGCTGATATCTTAAATGAACACAGATGCAAATATTTTTCAACAAAATACCAGCAAATAAAATCCAACAATTTATCAAGTTCATATACCATGACAAAGTAATACTCATTCCAGTGATTCAAAGATGGATTAGCTTACAAATGTCAAACAATATAATACACCATATCAGTAAAAGAGCATTTAAAACAATATGATCATGGCAATAGATTCAGAGAAAATATTTGACAAGGTTCTACATCCATTCATGATAAAAAAAACTCCCAAGAAGATGAAATTTGAAGTAACTTTCCTCAATATTGTTAATACCATTTACCATAGACCCATGGCAAGCATCAGACTAAATGAGAAAAACTAAAAGCCTTTTCTCTAAGACCTGAGACAAGACAAGTTTGCCCCTTTTACCATTTCTAATAAATATAATACTGGAAGTACTTGTCATAGCAATTAGGCAAGACAAAGACATCAAGGGCATCCAGACAGGAAAGGAAAAATTCAAGCTCTTACTTTTTTGCAGATAACATTAAGCTACATTTAGAAAATCCCAATGCTTCTAGAAAGAAACCTCTATAAACAATAGCTTTGTATAGTAAAGTGACTGACTATAAAATTAATACACAAAAATCCATGGCTTTTCTATATATGAATAGTGAAAGAAAAGAAATACATATTAAAAACAATTCATTCACAATTGTGCCTCAGAAAATCAAGTCAACTTTGAGTCAAATTAACTAAAGAGGTGAAAGACCTATACAAAGAAAGAAGATAAAACATTCTTCAAGAAATAAATGAGGTGGAGAGCCGAGCTGCCCAGGCGATTCTTCAGAACAGGACCCCAATCCTCATCACCAGCACCGAATTTTCTCTCAAGTGGTGTCCTCCCTCATCAGTCCTCATTTCCAAAATGTATGACTACTGCAGTTAGTTTACCATAATATCATAACACTCAGAATTTTAGATTGCTTCTAGGAAAGGAAATGGGAAAAGGCCCTCTGAATAATACTCCATGGTATATACTCCCTATACAGTACCATGTAGATTTCTAGAATGCTCTATACACAATCCAATCCAGGAAGCCTTTCCCTAGTAAAGTTTACCCTCACCAACCATGATTGGTCCAGAAAATTTACACCCTTTTCTGGCTCTAATTTCTTTTCCCTTCTCACTCCCTCTTCATTTAAAAATTTTTTTTCTTCTTACTTTTTTAAGGTCCCATTTTACCTGGGTCAGCTCTTCCATGGGTCGATCCTTAGAGTCTCTTGATATATAGGCATGAGTGTATATGTTCGCCATACTGATTGTTTAATGTTTGTCTGTAATAGATATAATATCAATTTCCTGGTATAGTCTCCCAATACGATGCTCATTACCATATCATTTTCTTTTTTAAACTTGAAAACTGATAGTTTTTAAGAATACTCTATATACAACTTAATCTATGAAGCCTTTCTCCAGTCGAGTACACACTGCACCAATCACAATTGGCCTCAAAAATGAAAATCTTTACATCAAACTTGCCAGCTTTACTCTTTTTATTTATTCCCATTAAATGTTCTGTCCTGTATCACCTGGGTCAACTTTTCAAATATAATCCACAGATCAATCCTCTGTAGCTGCCAATGTTTGTGTATGAGTGCATGTGTTTGCCATACCAATGTCAATCTAATGTCTGTCAGTAATAGGTATAATGTCTATATTGTATAGTGTTCTCCCCGATCATAGATAACCCACACCTTACAAACCCTTTTCTAGTCCTCTGTGTTATTTCTCCACATTTAATTTTTTTCACTTCCAGCCCTTAACTCCTCATGAAGCAGATCATACTCTCCACCCCAGCCAGGGCCAACTAGCACCCAAAGTGAAAAGATAAATTCTCAACATGATAAAAAATGGACACTCAGCTGCTATTGATTTGCTCTCAGTGGCCCATCTTCCTTCATCTCCCTTCACAGTGAACTTTTGCTTGCTACCAGATTAGGGGGTTGAGAAATCCCCCGCTTGAGGATACTTCCTGATATGTGACTGGTGGGAGCCATCTTTCCTAGATTCCACAAAACCAAATCACAGGTTGAAGGTGTTCCCGATCTTACCCCTCCCTGCCTATTTCAAAAGACTTTAAGGGACATACAAATTTCCTTTGAATATCTCTTTAGATACATTACTTTAATAGACATAACTGTTATCAAATATCTTTGTATGTAGTGGCAATTTCCCCCATCCTCAGGATGTGTTTAGTACAAAATTCTAGTAGACATATCTTTATTTAGAGGCCATGTAAGAAAAAAAATATGGGGCTTTTTGGTCTTGACACATCAGCCCCCTCATGCATTAGTAATTCCTTGTGGCATTGTTCCTTTTTGCATAGACACATTAAAATGAGAAAAGTTTACATATACAAACAAGTTCTTATCTAATAAAGATGAGAACACAACATTTTATATTGCAGTGAGATCTTACATCCTGAACACTTGGCATAGTGGCTTGGCTTAGACTTTAGTTGATTGAACATTGACCATTCACCCCTGAACAATGGATATCATCTACAGAAACAAACAGGGTCTCCTACACCATCACCAGGAATAAAATTTCTACTAAGGAAGGCCCTACTACTGTAAGTAGTATTGAATTACTCCAAAGACGGTTCTTATGACACCCTGACAACCTAGAAACAACAACAGTCTACTTTTAGGGCAGGATTCTTTGCAATGCCAATTAATGGTGAGATGAAACCAGAAGTCACAACATAACACCCGGACATTGACATAGGACCTGTACAAAAAGCAGGATCTGTAACTACAGAAATCTGACAGCAATAACTGTGATGGTGAAGAGCTGTTTCTGGGACCACATAGAAATGACTCAGCATTATAGATTCCATGTACATCCATGACTACATCTCTCCTGACGGCTGCATAATATTCCATTGTGTATATGTACCACAGTTTCTTTAGCCATTCGTCTGGTGAAGGGCATCTTGTTTGTTTTCCAGAGCCTGGCTATTGTGATAGTGCTGCAATAAATATAGGTGTGAGGAAGGGGTTTTTGTATTGTATTCTTGTGTTCTTAGGGTATATCCCTAGGAGTGGAATAGCCGGGTCAAATGGGAGCTCAATTTCCAGATTTTGGAAGAATCTCAATATCGCTTTCCATAGAGGTTGGACTAAACGGCATTCCAACCAGCAGTGGTTAAGAGTTCCTTTCTCTCCACATCCCGCCAGCACTGATTGTTCTCATTCTTTGTGATGTGTGGCAATCTCTGTGGTGTGAGATGGTATCTCATTGCTGTTTTGATTTGCATCTCCCTGATGATTAGTGATGAGGAGCATTTTTTCATGTGCCTTTTGGCCATTAGTATTTCATTTTTATCAAAGTGTCTGTTCATTTCTTCTCCCCATTTTTTTATGGGATTAGATGATTTTTTCTTGTAAAGTTCTGTCAGTGCAATGTATATTTTGGATATTAGCCCCTTATCTGATGGGTGTTGGGTGAATAATTTCTCCCACAGAGTGGGTGGCTCTTGTATCCTGGGCACTATTTCTTTTGAGGTGCAGAAACTTCTCAGTTTAATGTATTCCCATCTGTTGATCTCTGCTTTCACTTGTTTGGAAAGTGCAGTTTCCTCCTTGAAGATGCCTTTAGTCTCAATGTCATGGAGTGTTTTACTGACATGTTGTTCTATATACCTTATGGTATCAGGTCTGATATCAAGGTCTTTAATTCACTTGGATTTTACCTTCATATATGATGTTAACTGGAGGTCTATGTTCGCTTTTTTTGCAAGTGGCTAACGAGTTCTGCCAGCACCACTTGTTGAAGGGGTTTTCCCTGCTCCACTTAGGATTTCTTGCTCCTTTGTCAAAAATTAGGTGATTGAATGTCTGGGGAACATTGTGAGAACTCAAGCTTATGCCACTGATCTGAGGGTCTGTCTTTATTCCAATACCATGCTGTTTTGATAACTATTGCTTTGTAGTACAGTTTAAAGTTGGGGAAAGTAATGCCTCCCATGTTCCTTTTCCCTAGGAGTGTTTTAGCTATTTGAGGGTGTTTATTGTTCCAGATGAACTTCATAAGTGTTTGATCCACTTCTTTGAAGAATGTCATGGGTATCTTTAGAGGAATCGTATTAAATCTATAAAATGCTTTGGGGAGTATTGATATTTTATTATGTTAATACTGCCAATCAATGAGCAGGGTATGTGTTTCCATTTCCGTGTGCTCTCTCTTATTTCTTGGAGCAGGGCTTTATAGTTTTCTTTGTATAGGTCCTTCACGTCTTTGGTCAAGTTGACTCCAAGATACTTGAGTTTGTGTGGCACTAATGTGAATAGGATTGCCTTCTTGATGTCCATCTCTTCCCTATCATCATTGGTGTATAAAAAGGCCATTGATTTCTTGTGTTAATTTTGTAGCCTGCCACTTTGCTATATGAGTCTATTGTTTCTAGAAGATTTTTGGTAGAGTCTTTAGGGTCTTCTAAGTAGACTATCATGTCATCTGCAAAAGTGAGAGCTTGACTTCTTCCTTTCCTGGAGAAAGACCCATGTATATTGGAGAAGAATGTGTATCCAGGTTTTTTGGGGTGGAGTGTCCTATATATATTCTAGTCCTTTTTTTCCATTACTCTTTTTAGGGCTAGTATGTTTTTGTTGGGTTTCAGTCTGGTTGTCCTATCAAGAATTCACAGGGCCGTGTTGAGCTCCTACAATTATTGTGTTATTATTGATGTCTTCTTTCAGATTTGTCAGTACTTGTATTAGATAATTTGCTGGTCTCTCATTGGGTGCATATATGTTTAATAGTCTGTTTTTCTTCGGGTCTCTTTTAGCTGGTATTCAGGCATGCAGGATTTGATTGCATGTAGTCTTTAACTCTGGAAGTATCTCTTTGATGATGTCTTTGACAATTGATTCTTCCTGGGTATCTTCTACCTGGGACTCTGGAACTACAATGATTCTTATGTTGTTTCTGTTGAGTTTATCAAAGATTTCTATTTTCATCTGTTTGCATTACTTGAGTTCTTTTTCCATTGCCTGATTGTTTGTCTTAAGGTTCTTTTCCAATTTCTTCTGCTGTGTTGAGTTTTTCTGCGTCTCATCTTCCAGCATGCCGATTCTGTCCTCAGCTGCTGATATTCTGTTGGAGAGGCCATCCACTAAGGTTTTCAGTTCAGCTACCGTGTTTTTCAGATCTGTTATTTCAGTTTGGTGTTTTCTGATTTCTGTCTTTGTGTTCTGTTCAGATCGATCTATGCTTTCTTTGAGTTCTACAAACATCTTCCATATTTCTATTCTAAATTCCTTATCTGTGTGGTTAATCAGATAGTTGGAATGTTTTAGGTCATCCGAGCTATTGTCTCCATTCTCTGTGCATGGTGTTTGCCTACAAGGTTTCCCCATTGTCACGCTTGTAGTGTAAGTTTTTCTGCATGTTTTGGTGGGGTTCATTGGTTAGAAAGAGTGCGCAGCCACAAAGCGAAGCTCTGTGCTCTTCTGTGGCCTCTAGGTGACAGTTTTTTTTTTTTTTGGGTGCACTCCCTGGCCTCTGAGGAGAGCTTCAGGTATTTATGAAAGACAGACAGGCAGAGTCTAATTTTAACATATTTCTTTTTTTTTTTTTTTTTGGTTTTTGGGCCACACCCGGTGACGCTCAGGGGTTACTCCTGGCTATGAGCTCAGAAGTCGCTCCTGGCTTGGGGGACCATATGGGACGCCGGGGGATCGAACCGCGGTCCGTCCTAGGCTAGCGCAGGCAAGGCAGGCACCTTACCTCTAGCGCCACTGCCCGGCCCCATTTTAACATATTTCTAATGATGCTAATAAAACTTAAAAGTCTCTCTATTAAAAGGACATAGGTAAATATAACATAATTTAATTTCATAATAACTAGAGTGGTTTTGCATTGAATTACTTCACCACTCAAAGGGTAAGATGTACCTCTAATGTAAATATCAAATTTCAGTTTAGCTCTAAAATCCTTGAAGATAGTAGACTATGTTTAATACATGACAAATAATATCATTAATGAGAAATTGATCAATGAGATTCATATCAATAGCATATAGATACAATGGTCTCAAAAATTCGGACTACATATGGCTTAAGTATGTCATGCTTAAAAAAATAAAGTATTAAGCATTATGAAAGAAACCTATGAGTTCATTAAAGAGTGTTCAAACAAACTATTTTTTTCAGAAAAAGCTATGGACAATTCATATTTTTATGGTAATAATGGTGCTTTGTAGCAGAAATTATTCAACAAAATCCCAAAAGAAATTTTATTAAGTTGTGCTGAATGACCAAATTCTACTAATTTGGAACAAATTAGCCCCAAATGGAACTAAGGGAGAGCATTATCGACATTTAAGCTAAACTGAAAATATTCTAAAAGGCAACCAGAAACGGAGAGAAAAATATCTATAAGATTGGATTCTCACAAAACAATAAAAAAGTTGGCTGTATTTTTCAGAACATTCTTCAAAATATGTTATTAAGTTTTCAAACAAGGAGAAATCTATAAAATAGGATCAGAGTATTGTTTTTTTTACAAATTCAGAAATATCTATATATGTTTAGTGAAAAGACGGTAGAAAATTCCACTTTAAGCTGATGATATAAGAATTACGTGGAGGGGCCAGAATGGTGGCGCATTGGTAGGGTGTTTGCCCTGCATATGGCTGACCCAGGATGAATCTGGGTTCAATCCCCCACATCCTATATGGTTCCCCAAGCCAGGAGCAATTTCTGAGTGCATAGCCAGGAGTTAACCCTGGGTGTCACCAGGTATGGCTCAAAAACCAAAAAAAGCAAAAGAGAATTACTTGGAATTTAAGGAAGGGGGTTAGAAAGATGAGTGGGCTAAAATAAAAAAGATAAAGAATGTAAAACATATTAGTCCACACACAATTTACTGATGGTACCTTCTTTAGTTTTTTTTTTTTAAACTTTATTTCTGAATGGACTGAGATTTTACAATAATGTATTTGTAAGGTTTCTTTAGGTAAGTTTGCCCCAAAATAAATCTAATCAATCTGTTTTCAACCAAATAATCTCTATTTATTTCTATTAATTAATCTATTTAATAATTTATATTAACTAATGTATTATTTAAGGTTAATTAATAGATTAATTAAAATTAATCTAAATAGGTTAAATAAGGCTATTTTCAATATAGACATAGAGCTGTATGATTTACACTGAATTCTGATTATTGATGGTCAAATCCCATAATATAAGCTCTAGGCAAGCTATTTGTTTCTCTGGACCTAAAAGATTTTATATTAAAGTGAAAATAATACCAATATTTACTTGGTGATGTTGGTATATATGAATTAAATCATGTTAAGTATCGTCATTGCCTAATGATCATGATTGAAAGCAAGTCTTCAAAACACTGAAAGAATTTCCAAGCTTTAGATGAAACTCAGTGGTAGAGAATATGTTTTGTGAGGGGGAAATAATAGAGGATACCAAGACCAAACAGGTATATGAACATTGAGTAAAAATAAAAAATGATCATACTTAAACACCAAAGCAATTCCTGGAATTTCACATGGTCTTCTCTGAGCATAATCAAGGGTCATTCCTGAGTACAAAGCCAGGACTAGTCACAAAGCATCATGAATGTCCCAAAGACATAACACACACACACACACACACACACACACACACACACACACACACTTTGATTCTAAAGACAGACAGAGAGAGAGGAAAGAGAGAGAAAAGAGACAGAGAAAATACACACATACAGGATCATAGACTGGATAGTGAAACCCTAGAAATGGCTGTGATAGGTTTGTTGCTCTGGAGAATCCCTTTTACCTTCTCCAAGGATCTCTAACTACTCTTTGTCCCTTTACCTTTTTATAAAAATATTATTCCTGGGGCTTGAGTGGTGGCACAAGCGGTAAGGTGTCTGCCTTGTGTGTGCTAGCCTAGGACGGACTGTGGTTCTATCCCTCGGTGTCCCATATGGTCCCCCAAGCCAGCAACAATTTCTTCCATCCTCTCCTTGGCCTCATTTTAGTTGAAGAATCTCCTCCAAACTTTCTTTCTCCAAAAACATCCTCCTTCTTAGGCATGAGAGCTTCAACAAAGAACTTTCACAGAAACACAGTTCAGCTCACCAGAGACCCCTTCAAAATTATTTGAAAGTGTCAAGTGTCCAAATAATTCGAGGGTATAAGACTGGTGCTTTCTCTTGGTACCCCTTCACTGTTCTTGCCCTTCAAGAAATATGGCTTTACTTAGAAAAATGAACTAGTAGAAATATCTATTCATCTGGGTACTTTAAATAACCCAGAGAGAGTCTTCAGAACAAACTCATGAATCATGTTCTTGACTTTACTTATGTCAAAATCCATTTTAGGACCTTTTCGTCCTGAAAATGTTTAACGATCCATGTACTATCTGACAATTTGAAATTTCTTCAACTTCCAGGCCACATTTGTGGCTGCCTTTCAGGAGTTCAACATTTTAATACTGCTACTGAAACTGAATAAATTGTCATCCTTTTTAAAAGTAAGGGCAGGAAGAATGTCAAAACCATAGCTGGGCTATGTAATTTAGTCTGAGTTTCAGCTTTACTTAATGATCTTAACTCCTTTGCTTTTCAAACATACCATTTTCAAAGATATATTTCCCTCACACAGTTTTCTTTTTATTATCAATTTTATTTCCAAAAAAGATTGAGAATAGAGCTTGCAATTATGACAGGCAGACATTTAGCCATTAGCCTTTTAGTTTAAGGATCTCCCAATTTTTCTTCTATTTTCTGCTCTCAATTGTGATATATACATGTATTTGGAAAATTATTCTTCCTGAGACATGTTGAACTTATTCGAGTTTTGTGGTGAATTTTTAGGTGGAAGTGAACACTTGGTATACTCAGAAGTTACACCTGGCTCTGCACTCAGGAATCATTTCTGGCAGGTTCAAGAGATCATAAGGGATGCAGGGGATCTAACCTTGGTCAGCAACATGCACTCTGCTATCTTAATCACTCCCATATCTATACAAGTTGGGAAAAGAAATGATGCTTGTAAAAATGGGAAGGGGTATAAAGGGATTGTACAGTGGGTGGGGTACTAGCCTTGCACATGGTCAAACCAGGTTCTATCCATGGTACCAGAAAATTCTCTTAACATCACTATGAGTGATCTCTTTGCAAAGTCACGAGTAAGCCCTAAGCTTACACTGCCAGCTTTGTCCTTCAAACAACAAAAGTAGGTAACTGTGTGCTGAAAATTTCAATTATAATAGTTTATCAAATGCAGTAAAAATTTGGAGAATAAATTTGAAAATTGCACCAAAAATGCAGAACTATGTGGTAAAACAAAGTAATCTGTGTCCCAAGGTTCTATGAAAAAGTCAGGAGAAATAAATTAAAAAAAAAAGAAAAGAAAAGAAAGAGGGGTCGGATTGATAGCACAGCGGTAGGGTGTTTACCTTGCATGCAGCTGCCCAGGAGGGACCTGGGTTCGATCCTCAGCATCCCATACAGTCCTCCAGGCAGGAGTGATTTCTGAGCAGATAGCCAGGAGTAAACCCTAAGCATCACCTGCTGTTGCCCAAAAACAAAAACAAAAACAAACAACAACAAAAAAATGAAAAGAAAGAAAACAGAAGGGGAAAAACGGTGTGTGTGGGAGCAGGTTATTTTTATTTGTTTGATTTTTTGCATAGGTGCAGCAAAAATTGAGAAAATAGAAAGCAAAAACCTTTGACCTAAACCTTTGGCCCCTGGCCCCCAGCTTTTCTTTATTTCTTCTTATTTTTATAGAAAAATGCTGAAATATGTGGTAAAACAAAGTAGTCCTTGTTCCAAGGTTCTATGAAAATGGTGGGAGCCCCTATGTAAAAGTTAAGAAATTTAAAAAAAGAAAAAAAGAAAAAGAATAAAAGGAGTGTGTGAGTGGCAGGTTTTTGGTTTGTTTGGTTTTTGATGTTTGGGTTTTTACATAGGCACAGCAAAAGATGGAAAAAATAGAATGAAAAAGTATTTGGCCTAAAAATAGGGAGACCCTATCCATGAAGCATCATGCCATCCGACCAACTACAGGCTCTGGACAAACTATATGTCTAGTCCCAAAGTCTTTCTTTGTGATCCTAGTAAAATTTCTTCTCAATCACAGTTGTCACAGTCAGGTTTCTGTAGTTAGAGATCCTAGTTTTTATATAGATCCTACGTTGAAGTCAGGGTGACACAGAGCCTCTTCTGGTTTCATCTCTCCATTAGGTGGCAATGCAGGGAACTCTGCCCTGAAAGCAAGTTGTGAATTATTCTGTTTTTACCACATTTTTCTGCATTTTTCTATAAAACTAAGAAGAAAGGAAAAAAAGAAAGGCTGGGGACTATGGACCAAGTGGTCTCAGAAGCATTGGTGGAGAAAAAATAGAGACAGAACTTATATCCAAGCTAAAGTCAATGACAATAAAATCAAGAGACCAAAACTATAACAAACTTAAATGGGTCTGTTATACTGGCAGGCCAGGGGGCAAAGGGTGGTGGTATAGGATGAGCTCTGGGAACAGTGGTGGAGGGAGGTTGACACTGGTGGTGTAAATGCCCCTGACTCACTATATATCTGAAATTCAACTATGAACAATTTTGTAGATCACAAGTCTCAATAAATTTAAAAAAAGCCACTAAAAGGATTTGTTGAAGGGTTTGTTTTTATGATGTATCCCAAACTATGTAAAAATTAATATTTTATAATCAGTACAACCCCCAAAAGAAAAATAACAAAATAGGGATAAGATCTATGTATTTTATTTTATTTTATTAATTAATTTTTGCTTTTTGGGCCACACCCAGTAACACTCAGTGGTTACTCCTGGCTATGCACTCAGAAATCACTCCTGGCTTGGGGGACCATATGGGACACCAGGGATCAAACCAAAGTCTGTCCTGGGTCAGCGGTGTGCAAGGCAAATGCCCTACCGCTGCGCTATGGCTCTGGCACCTAGATCTATGTATTTTAAATTGGTTCTCTGCTTTCCAAATATAGCCATGTGCCAGAGTGTTTTCCTGCCTTACAGCTCAATCAAAGACTTATCAGTTGCAATGGGATAAAATTAGCATTTGAACTAGGGTTTTAGCTAGCATTGCATGGGATCTTGAGAAAAGTTTCTTACTATCTTCTTTCTGATTCAGTAACTCTACCCATATTATCACTGAGCAAAGAACCTTTCTTCAAACCTTGGAAACCCCAAGTTCTCTTCTTTCAAGCAGCCATTGCTTCCACATCAGGTAGTGTCTTGAATTGAAAGAACGTTCAATTTTATGTGCCTGATGGGAAGCCTGGCATTAGATGAGTCTTGGATGCGCAATTCCCTTTTGTCCCACACTGTTCAACAGAGAAAATGCTTTATTTTGAGCTTTCTAAAAGAAATTATTTTTTTTATGAATAAAAAGATTGATTTTATGTGTATTAATGTTTTCCTAAACCTATTCAACATATACATGGTCACTTCCCCTTTGCAGATCCAATGAATCTTCTAAACCTCAACCCACCTTGTTCTAGGTACTAGCTGCCTAAAAAGCCAGAAGAAAACATAAGACTTCCAATCTGTTTGGAATTCCAATCTGAATTCTGTTTGGTTTCAGCCCCTCTCTTAATGACACAGAAATATCATCAATAAAATTATAGGCTGAGGCATTACTGTCATTGCTATTATAATGTATTATTATATCATCATAACAACCTGCTATATACTTGCATGGCTCACTTCAGTTATATAACAAAACATCACATTTGAGCAGACTGAATACTGGAGACTTAATAGTAGATATATCAGTAATCACAATATTTCTCACCATTCTTAAATTTTGGCCCCTTCAGAGTATTTATTGACATCTGCTTCCCTCACTCCTATCAGTGAAATATTGAAATTTCATTTATGAGGTGTACTTATTGTTCTGTGTAACACCAACTTTATGCATGGAAAGAGCACAAAAACAAGATTCTTCCAACAATGTAGCAAGAACCAGTTTTCAATTCTTTGGCATAGATATTGTTCATTTGGAGAATGCATTGGCTGGCATTTTCTTAATTAGGGAAGCTATTATTTTATATATATATATATATATATATATATATAGAGAGAGAGAGAGAGAGAGTCAGAGTGGTGGTGCAGCGGAATGGCATTTGCCTTGCACACAGCTGAACTAGGACAGACTGTGGTTCGATCCCCTGGGATCCCATATGTTCCCCCAAGCCAGGAGCTATTTCTGAGCATATAGCCAGGAGTAACCCCTGAGCGTCATCAAATATATATTTATATATACATAGATATATTCCTATTCTTTTGATGTCACCAACTTCATTTAGACTTCATCTTCAACAGCATATTACAAAGATAGAAACTCAGAGGTAACTGCATTAATATGACATATATCAGACATATGCTAGGCTCAAATCTTATTACTTTTATATTTAAGCTTATGTATATAGCTTTTCTAATCACAATTAAAGTCATATTTGAAGGAAATATTATGAATATTGGTTCAAAAATATGTCAAGCAGAATTATTTTCTAAAGTCTACAGTAGTTCATTTATTAAACTCTATAAAGTTTAGATGAGTGACTTGTTATGCTAAGACAACCTAAAATAAATTCTAAGGAAGGACTTAGGCTAATTGTTTTTCTTAATAAAAATATCACCAGCAAGCTCTACATCAGATAAAAACAAAACAGGGAGCCGGTGAGGTGGCGCTAGAGGTAAGGTGTCTGCCTTGCAAGCGCTAGTCAAGGAAGGACCACAGTTCGATCCCCCGGCGTCCCATATGGTCTCCCCAAGCCAGGGCAATTTCTAAGCGCTTACCCAGGAGTAACCCCTGAGCATCAAACGAGTGTAGCTGAAAAAAATACCAAAAAAAAAAACCCAAAACAAAACAAAACAAACAAAAAACCCGAAACAGAAGAAGCATACTATAAGGATAAAAGAAAACGAAGAAAATGGACATTTACTAAACTAAACCTGAAATATAATTTAATTGATTTTAACACACGCATATGCATACACCTTATCTAAAATATATGCTTTTTCCTCTGAACTGAGATTTATTTTAGTATGCTAACATTTTATCAAAGAAGAAAAAGAATCTTATGATCGATTTGAGATACTTTTAACACTGAGCTAGAATCTAATGAATGTTCCATATCAGCTTTAATTGAAATGTATACATTAGTAGCAAAATTCATAAATCACAAGTGCAAAAATAAGATGATAACGTCATAAATTTGACACACTGTACATTAAAATAGATACACCAACTATTAAAATAAATGTATCTCTTGCTGAGAAAATAGATCAAAATCAAGTATAATTGTTCACTTACAAAATCAGACATCCACTATTCAATCATTACTTATTGAGTACTGAAGAAGATACATCACCTATCAAATCAAATATCTCCTCTAGTAAATCAATCTCATCATTTGATTCAAAACCACCTCCTACTAAATAAAAAAACCACCCAATAAATCAAAGAAATATCACATCAAAGAATTTCATTTAAAGTGCATCACCAGACAGCATATATCGTAGAAAAGGTATCATTTATTAAGAGAAAGATATGCCTTTTCTACCTATTTCATTTAAAGTAGTTATTTTTGATGCACTATACACATATGCACTTAGACTGCCTTTATTATTTTGTCCCTTTTTATTAATTTTTATTAGGTTACAATATGATAGAATTAAAATATCTGAGTGTAAAACCATACAAATTATAGCACCTACCAGAGTTGCAGTGCCATTTCACTACCAATATCCCTTCAGTTGCTTTATGACCTATCCCATTTTCCTCTAATAACCACAAAAGCTTTCCCTGTGTCAGAAGTTAGATTCTATTTACTTAGTTTTGAGTCTTCCAAGAGATGGCCAGTTGTTCAAAATAAAAGTCTGAGGATATGATTTTGGTAGAAGCTGTGGTGTAGTGATGAGTAGACCCATCAGAGAGAGTTCATGGCCTCCAGAGTTTCACTCTAGAGTAAGTTGGATGCACAGAGAACCGTGTGATACCAGGGATCGAATTGGGGACCACTCTATGCTAGAATGAATCATAAATCTTAAACTCTTTTCAATATCTTGCTCTCCCTCTCTGTTTCTCTTTCTCTGCCCATCTCCCTCTTTTCTCCTACTTTCTACCTCCTTTTTCACTTTAGGAGTTTGATCTTTGTCCAGTTTGTTTGCCTTACGTCAGTCTAAAACTCAACTATGATTCACTTTGTAAGTCATGGTGTTTAAAAAAAGGCAAAGGCAACAACAACAAAAACAGCAACTTTTTCTTAGCAAATAAAAATCAAGCAGGAAGAAATTTTTGAAGGTGCTTCATGTAAGTTTAGACTCCAAAAGTAGTACAATGTGTTACATAATGTTAGATAGCATACAAGTGAGTTAGCTTTGTCTCATTCTTTGTTTTTTTCTTTCTTAGTTTTCATGATTTTGTTTGGTAGTGGTGGTCCATTCAGGTAATAGGAAGCATGGGTCATGGTTCCTTCTTTATAGTTTCCCATTTTAATAAACTCGTAAATCTTTGGTGTATCCCCTATGATGTCACTCTTTTGGTCAATATGTGACTAGCAGAGAACATTGATTATTTTCTAATAGGATTATTGGGGAACAATACAAGAATGTCTTTGCAAATCCAAAACTTCTCAAAGAACTGAGTTTCTGAAATGTATATTAAGAAATACTTCTTGTTTTCTTTTATATTTTGACATTGAAAGCAATATGATACAAACTTTGATATACACTTGTCCTCTCCTTATTGGAAAAAGCACCCAAAAGTAAATCCTAGGAAAAACTTTCTCATTTTGACAAAAATATGTACTTCTCGGGCTGGAGAGATAGTACAGTGGTAGGGCGTTTGCCTTGCAAAAACACAGGACTGATGTTGATATGAATCCTGGCTTCCCATATGGTCCCTCATGCCTGCAGGAGCGATTTCTGAGCACAGAGCCAGGAATAACCCCTGAGAGCTGCTGTGTATGGCCCAAAAACCAAAAATCAAAAATGTACTTCTCTATGACAACTGCCAGTGCCTAGACTGATTTGGTATCATCTAAGAAATCATACATCCTTTCATTGAATTCTCAACTCTACAGACATATCAAATATAGAACTTAAACATGCTATTATTTTCATAGCAAATTAAAATTAATATCTCATAGTGTTTTTATTATCAGCAAGTAGGATAAAGAATGAAAAACTGGCCGGGAAGGTGGCGCTAGAGATAAGGTGTCTGCCTTGTAAGCGCTACCAAGGAACGGACCGCGGTTCGATCCCCCGGCGTCCCATATGGTCCCCCCAAGCCAGGGGCGATTTCTGAGCACATAGCCAGGAGTAACCCCTGAGCGTCAAACGGGTGTGGCCCAAAAACAAAAACAAAAACAAAAAAAGAATGAAAAACTATATAGATTATGTAGATTATGATAAACTGAAATTTAAATAATTATCCACATACTTAAATTACATGGACAACTTAAAGTTTTATTGGAAAAGTAGGATTTTTTATTTGATTGGATCCAAGTTTTTCTGCAATGATAATTTGGAAGAGAGTGGGCAGTATTTAAGGACATGGCTCATGTGCTCTATATGCGATCACTGTTCCCATTCACTTAGAAACAGTTTCTTGGGGCCGGTGATGTGGCGCTACAGGTAAGGTGTCTGCCTTGCAAGCACTAGCCAAGGAAGGACCACGGTTTGATTCCCTGGCGTCCCATATGGTCCCCCTGAGACAGGGGCAATTTCTGAGCACTTAGCCAGGAGTAACCCCTTAGCGTCAAATGGGTGTGGCCCAAACCCCCCCCCCAAAAAAACAGTTTCTAATTTTGAAAATGAGTTGCATAAATACAGACATATATACATTCAAATGAGTTTTCATATTCTCTGGACAAATATCCAGATAGGAAATTAGCTTGATAGTTTAGTATTTAAAAGTAAGACAGGTCTATAAGATAAATGCTCTGTGATTTCCTCAAATATGAAAAAGAAATCAGTCCAAAAAACAAGCAAGCAAACAAACAAACAAAACCAGTACCCAACTTTTAGATTCTAATAACAAATTCTCACAACTCTCTCTGAAGGCAAGTAAATAGTAAATAGAGTAAGTAATGTAGTCCAAAGGGGTAACAAAATACAGCTTTAAAACCTATTAGGTGATTCATATTTAGGTATAGCCAATTTATCTGCATAATGAAGCATAGTGCATGTACTTATAACTTATGTTAGATAAATCTATATGTGTGTATGCATGCACACACTACATGCATGATCACGTAAATTAATATTAGTTCAGTAAGACCAAAACATCTATTTTGACCATCATAAGGTTCTGGGTTCAATTGTCAGTACTACGTTTAAAAAATAGAAGGGCTATGATGGGGCTGGAGCGGTGGTGCAGTAGTAGGGTATTTGCCTTGCATAAGGCTAACCTAGGCTGACCTAGAATGAACCGTGAGTGGTTCAATCCCCCGGTTTTTCAGATGGTCCCCCAAGCCAGGAGCAATTTCTGAGCTCCTACCCAGGAGTAATCCCTGAGCGTCACCAGGTGTGGCCCCAAAATAAAAACAAAAAAAATATCGAAGGGGCTAGAACAATAGTACAGTGGGCATATGTATGCCTTCCATTGCATGTGACCCAGGTCTGATCTTTAGCACCTTCTATGTCTTCCAAACTCCACTAGAAGTGATCCCTGAGCAGTCAGAAGCTCTGATCAGAGCTAAATATGGCCTGAAAACAAAAGAAAGAGCAGAAAAGACAAACCAGGAAAAGTTCTTTATGGTTTATGAAGAAATAGGAGTGTCAAGTTAGGTACAAGTTGAGCAGTTACAGCAGATATGGCAGCAGTCCTAAAGTGACAAATCTGAGTTGAAGTGTCATTGTGTGGTGGTGGCATGAAACTTGTTCTTCTCTTGTGTCTATTCTTGCAGCTCCTCATTTTACTTATAGATTCACTCAGAATTTTTGCTTTTCTAGTGAGAAATAAAGTCATTACTTGTTCTGTGATACTTTTGCTGGGTTAAAGTTTGAAAGTAGATGTAAGTCACTTATGAGTGACCTTTAGGCTATTAATAATGTGGTCCAAACATGACTATTACTAATCAGCAGTTTCTTTTTTATTGTTCTGTCATATCAATAAGATAATTGATTAATTATAATTTCAGCTTTGGCCATCAGAGATTGATTATAACATAAAGTAACAAGAATTGCACAAGAATGTAAAAAAGAATAAATATGTGGAGGATATTTTGACCCATTCAAGGTGGAGGCCACACACTATAGAGAAACATTTAATGCTGTAATGAAGACAAAAACCAGATTACTAAAAAAATTCTCTTCCATTTTAAAAATGTTACACAAGAAAAATGTTAATAACAGAAATGTAACAATTTTAAAACTATAGAGGCTCTGTGGTTATGTTTTATTCTGAAAATATGCTAAATTACTAAGATGTTACTTTACATTTTCTTAAAAATTAAATGAAATTTAATATATATGTACATATAAAGATAAATATTACATACAATTTAATATATATATATATATATTTGTGTGTACATATATATACATAGAGATTCCTTAAAGACCCCATAATGATTCTAGTAGCATAAATTAGTCATAAATTTCTTTTTTTTTGGTTTTGGGGTCACATTTGGCAGTACTCAGGGGTTACTCCTGGCTTTACGCTCAGAAATTGATCCTGGAAGGCTCGGGGGACCATATGGGATGCTGGGATATGAACCACCATCCTTCTGCATGCTATCTTTCCAGACCCCAGTCATAAATTTCTTAATAGGTTATATTATCTGCTGAAATCCTAGAGAATTAATTTCTATCAACAAATTCAAATTTTTACAAGTTCGTTTCTATATAAATTGGGCACTTTAGTAGTGGTGTTCTGGTGAAGTAACTTTGTGGGAGGTTTTTGGTGTTTTTCTTTGGTTTATGTTGAGCCATGCCCAGTGGTGATTTGGTGGAACTCCAAGCATTGTACTAAAGAATCACTCCTGTGAGCTATGGAACCATGTGGGATGCCACAGATCAAACCCAGGTCTACTGCTTGCAGCGCAAGCACCAAAACTACTGTACTATCTTTCTGGCCCAGAATGCTTTTATATCTATTTTTTATTTTACAGTTACAAAGTTGTTCATGATTGAGTTTCAAGTATATAATTTTCCAAAACCCATCCCTTCAAAATTAGCAATCAGGTACACTTAGGAGCAAAAAGCAGGAGATGAACCAAGGGAAATGCTAACTGATAATACAGAGCAGAGGCCTGGAAAGGAAAGACAGGATGAATGCACTGGCCTTGATCCCTGACACCACTGCAATTGAACACTGGCAAAGTGACTCTGAGTATGAAATTGTGTGTCCCAGCTCTCCCCAAGACAATATTTACCATCAATCTTAAAACTTCAATTCTAAAAAATCTTCATCAGCAAGACAATTTGTAAGTAGCAGGATACAAAGAAAGCTCTTTCTACTGAAGCCAGAAAAGGGGTCCAAAGCTCCCCCAAAGGACTGTGTAACCTCATACTTGACCAGTTTCACCACATTATTTTACTAAACTGATAAAGTAAGACAGATCACACTTTTTGCATGCCTGGTAGAGACATGGCAAATGAAGAGAATGAGATAGAAAATAATGGGTGAGTGGTCTGTGAGATGAGAGTGGATTGAAGGTTGTACTAAGTATCCAATTTTTTTTACTATTATCTGAGAAAATGTAGATGTAGCTACTGGGAGAAATCTTTTTGTTTCATTAGTGTCAATTTTTATTTTTTTTGAGGTAGGACCTGGCTTTTGTTTTGGAATGATGTACTCAGATACTCTTCTAAGTGAATGAATCTCAGAATTTTTTGACGTAACATTATCACAGGTAGTACTTGCCTTGCAAATACTCTACCCAAGTTTGGTCCCCACCACCAATTTGGTTCCCTGAGCACTGCCAGGAGTAATTCCTGAGTGCTGAGTCAGGAGCATTGCTTAAGAACAAAGCCTGAGCATCACCATCACTGGGTGTGACCCAAGAACTAAAATGAAAAAAAGAGAAAAATTGGAATGAAAGGTCCCAGTGACCTCAATTTTCTTGGTGGCTAAAAGAATGAATGAATATGTACTTCAGTAAAAATGGAAATTGGCTGACAGTGCTGCTTCTTTGTTTTGAAAGATTCGTGTTAGTTTTATCTATAGAATCAGGAGGAAAAGGCACAAATGAGTTTATCAGTGTATGCACATACAGAAAGATTCTGTTATAGTCTGCTCAGAATGTCTGACTCGTCAGTGTCAAGAAATTCAGCAATAGTGTGAAGAAATACTTTATTAAAGAAAAACAGGAAAATAAAATTCTAGGGACAGAAATCTTTTCAGAAAAATTAATATAAAGCCCAAAGGAGTTTATTTACTCCCCGCTAATGTCTGAATTAAGTTGTAAAGTTTATTTAACTGTTTAACCATAAGACAAAGCCCTTTCAACAATAGTGATTCATATATAAAAGCCATTTCAAAAGTTAACTCCAATTCTTCCATTAAAAGGATTTCCTCCTTGTCTTTGTATTCAAAGGCTTTTTTTTTTTTTTTTGCTTGCAGACAAAAAGCTGTTGGCCATTCATTTTGCCCCCAACCTGTTAGTTCAACCTTTTGTCCCAACTATGACTATAGACCTTAAATTAATTAAACACAATCTATCAATTCAATCGCAAAACTCTCAAGCATCAGAAATCACAAAGCCTCCTTTGTTTTCCTAAATGAAAGAAAAGAAGAAATTATTGACTTCACTTACTAATTTACTCAAAAAGAATAAGTTGTCTAGATTTTAATTACAAGTTAGTGTGTTACTTAACTATGGAAGATACTGATCTACCAGATTTTGAAAATACACCCATAAGGAATTTTTTAATGAGTAAAAAGCTAATGAGTAAATTTATGAGTGAAAAGTTAATGTAGTTAACTCTGAACTATTAACCAGCAGAGGCTATTTTGTCCTGAAAATGCTTGTTTACCTTTGCTTAATTCTATTATTTGATTTTTTTTATTTTCTTCTCCTGTAACCATTTTACAAGAGTTGCAATTAGCAATGACTTTGAAAATTTTAAATCTATTTTTTTTAAATCCACCCCTTCTCATTTCAGCTGACTTTAAAGATGAACTGCAATTGCTGTTAATTTTTCCTTATTTTCAGGATATTTTCTCAGGCATATATGAAGGTCCATTTTGTCTGATTCTCAGAAGAGACAATTGAGTAGTTCTAGTCCAGTCACTCAGAAGCAACTTTTGTAAAACATAGATGGTCCTGAAGTATTAGGAAAACAGATTGAAAATATATTAAATGAGTTAAATGGTGATGATTTAAAGTATTCTAGAGAGAGATGACCTTGAATTGGAATTGTATTAACATGAAACCTTTTCTAGCTTCAGGAACTTCCTCATAGTATAATTGTGAACACTACATAAAAGGCACTTTGCAAAGAATTGAGCATGAAGTGAACATGAAATAAATGACACAGATTCTTATCATTGTAGTTCTGGGTTCCATGTGGCTCAGAATTATACAGAGGCATTTCATTTCTCAGCAGGTATTTGCAGAAATTTTCATAATCATCTCTTTTTTATAATTTATTTTCTCCTCTTACATACTAACAGAAATCACATAGAAAATGAGATTTTTCTCTTTTTTAAAAATAAGAAAACTGAGGCTCGGAAAGATTTATTTATTTTTTTATTTTAAGTGTCCAAACAAGAAATCCTGAACTAAAATTGCAATTGTATTTCTCATAAGGTACTCAACTTAATAAATCATGTTATGTTAATGTCAATGTCAAAAGAATAAAAAAAATGAAGTCATACCTTCTTCTCTAATTGTTAATTTGTGTTCAAGGTTCAGAAGAAAACAATTTTTAGGATTTTATATTTTTAATAAATAGAAATACTACTAAAATCTTACTAAGTAACTAAAGTGTTATTTTAAAAAGGTGATACAGAAGAAGTATAGGGCACAAGTTTAAGCTTTGGTTTTAGATGTATAATACATTTTAATGTGTTTCCCAACTATCATTTTTCTCCACTTTTTCATCATTACAGGAAACAACTGAGTGGAAAAACTTAGCCCTGAACCTTACTCCACAAGCTTTGCCATCTCCCACTCACTAAAGGAAGAGGTAAAGTCAATAAAACTGTGGCTAGAAGTCACAGCAAGGGGCCAGAAAGATAGCATAGAGGTAGGGCCTTTGCCTTGCATGCAGAAGGATGATGTTCTAATCCAGCATCCCATATGGTTTCGTGAGCCTGCCAGGAGTGATTTCTGAGCATAAAGCCAGGAGTAATCCCGGAGTGCTGCTGGGTGTGACCCAAATACCAAAACCAAAACCAAAATAAAACGAACAAACAAAAAGAAATCACAGCAAACTACACTCTACTCTGCTACTCTGCTCTGTCTTCAACTTTTTTGAATGCTATTCTTAACTCTGGTGTTACTAAACTAATAACAATATTATTATTTGAAAAATGTAGGTAATTCCTGCAAAGGGAGGATGAATGCAGAGAATTTAATTTTACAAATGTCGACAATTTGTTTACCACAGTGATGAGGAGTCTCTTGTGTAGCAAAAGTTCTTTATTATTAGATTTATCATTTTTTATATTTAATCTAGAACATGTCCATTTAACCTGTTAACTTGTGACCGGTTGCCTTCTACCTTAAAAAATATTTTTTCTCTTCTTGAATACTGAGAATCATAAGTATTACTTTCATTTTATCAAAAAATATTTAATTTATCAAACCACAATGTCCATTAATCAAAACTAAATATTGCATTGAAATCTAAAATTTTATAAAAATAAAAATTGGGAAAATGCATATAAAATCCAGTTCAGACAATTTCATTTGATTTACAAGGAGCCTCTTTTATTAATGCTTAAATATAGCCATTGACCTAAAAGGCATTTGCCAGACTGAAAGAATTTCCAGGTAATCAAAATGTCACAGAGTTAGTGTTTTTAATTTTTATTTCATCCTCAGTAAGCATGAACTCTGATTGTAATTATGGCTTCAACAGCTCTTAAAAGATTTTATCAGGCAAATCTAGACCACACTGATAAAAAATAAGGAAGCTGCTGAATATACTAAAGACAACAAGAATGCCCCCTTTTGGGATGTAGAAAACAACTGGATTTTATAAATTGCAGAACATGCATCATGATATCTTAATTTATAGGTCAAGACTTAATTTTCAACTTTCACCTCTGTACTATAGTTACAAATCTGTTCTGGCCAAAGTACTTAATTAGTGGAAAAGAAAGAAGGAAAGAAATAATGAAAGAAGAGAGAAAGAGAGATTGGAGGGAGGAAAGGAAAGAGGGAAGGAGGAATACTTGCTGAAGATACCTAATTCAATAAGACTGATTGATTCAGGCAATTATTATTTAACAAGATAAAGGAACCGTAGACACAACCTTCCCCATTTTTTTTTTCTACTATGATTTTTGCCAATTAGACGAAAACATGTCACCCTTCCCCTACATGCATTTTGATCAGAAGACTTAAGGAAGAATGTTTAAGTTTTATTCTACTACAGCTAGAGCTGGGCCTTTCTAAAAAGACTTACAAGAGAATATGGTTTTATTCAATATTTAACAGGCTGAGCTACATGATGTTTAACAAGCCTCCAGAAAGCATACTTGAATTGGTCCTCTATTAAAAAGTAAAACCTGTTATTATATATAACAAAGCTGTGAAATTTATCTTTTTAAGTAAGTTGAAGTGTCATGAAAATAAGTAGAGTAATTCTAGAATGTTTTAAATAATAGCTCACCTGTATATTGGGTTTTTTTTTTTTTTATAAACTTGATAGGAAGGACAAACAGAAGATGTACAAGTCTAAAAAACAATGAATTGAAGATCTAGGCCTGTGTATGTGGATGGGCATTGTAGAGTCCATGCTGGAATTTCTTTTCTTTCTTTTATTTTTTTTTGCCTATTAGCATATTTCTGCATTTATTTTTTTTAATTTTGTTGCATTTATTTTTTTATATTTTATTTAAACACCTTGATTACACACATGATTGTGTTTGGGTTTCAGTCATGTAAAGAACACCACCCATCACCAGTGCAACGTTCCTATCACCAATGTCCCAAATATCCCTCCTCCCCACCCGACCCCCGCCTGTACTCTAGACAGGCTCTCCATTTCCCTCATATCCTCATTATTAGGACAGTTCAAAATGTAGTTATTTCTCTAACTAAACTCATCACTCTTTGTGGTGAGCTTCCTGAGGTGAGCTGTAACTTCGAGCTCTTTTCTCTTTTGTGTCTGAAAATTATTATTACAAGAATGTCTTTCATTTTTCTTAAAACCCATAGATGAGTGAGACCATTCTGCGTTTTTCTCTCTCTCTCTCTGACTTATTTCACTCAGCATAATAGATTCCGTGTACATCAATGTATGGCAAAATTTCATGACTTCACCTCTCCTGACAGCTGCATAATATTCCATTGTGTATATGTACCACATTTTCTTTAACCATTCGTCTGTTGAAGGGCATCTTGGTTGTTTCCAGAGTCTTGCTATGGTAAATAGTGCTGCAATGAATATAGGTGTAAGGAATGGGTTTTTGTATTGTATTTTTGTGTTTCTAGGGTATAACCCTAGAAGTGGTATAGCTGGATCATATGGGAGCTCGATTTCCAGTTTTTGGAGGAATCTCCGTATCGCATTCCATAAAGGTTGAACTAGACAGCATTCCCACCAGCAGTGGATAAGAGTTCCTTTCTCTCCACATCCCCGCCAACACTGTTTATTTTCATTCTTTGTGATGTGTACCATTCTCTGTGGTGTGAGGTGGTACCACATAGTCTTTTTGATTTGCATCTCCCTGATGATTAGTGATGTGGAGCATTTTTTCATGTGTCTTTTGGCCATTTGTATTTCTTCTTTGTCAAAGTGTCTGTCCATTTCTTCTCCCTATTTTTTGATGGGATTAGATGTTTTTTTCTTGTAAATTTCTGTCAGTGCCATGTATATTTTGGAGATTATCCCCTTATCTGATGGGTATTGGGTGAATAGTTTCTCCCACTCAATGGGTGGCTCTTGTATCCTGGGTGCTATTTCCTTTGAGGTGCAGAGACTTTTCAGCTTAATATATTCCCATATGTTAATCTTTGCTTTCACTTGCTTGGAGAGTGCAGTTTCCTCCTTGAAGATGCCTGTAGTCTCAATGTCCTGGAGTGTTTTTCCTATGTGTTGTTCTATATATCTTATGGTTTTCGGTCTCATATCAAGGTCTTTAATCCATTTGGATTTTACCTTCATACATGATGTTAGCTGGGGGTCTAAGTTCAATTTTTTGCAAGTGGTTATCCAGTTGTGCCACCACCACTTGTTGAAGAGGCTTTCTTTGCTCCATTTAGGATTTCTTGCTCCTTTATCAAAAATTAGGTGATTGTATGTCTGGGAAACATTTTCTGAGTATTCAAGCCTATTCCACTGATCTGAGGGCCTGTCCTTATTCCAATACCATGCTGTTTTGATAACTATTGCTTTGTAGTAAAGTTTAAAGTTGGGGAAAGTAATTCCTCCCATATTCTTTTTCCCAATGAGTGCTTTAGCTATTCTAGGGTGTTTATTGTTCCAAACAAATTTCAAAAGTGCCTGATCCACTTCTTTGAAGAATGTCATGGGTATCTTTAGAGGAATCGCATTAAATCTATATAATGCCTTGGGGAGTATTGCCATTTTGATGATGTTATTCCTGCCAATCCATGAGCAGGGTATGTGTTTCCATTTCTGCGTGCCTCTCTTATTTCTTGCAGCAGATTTTTATAGTTTTCTTTGTATAGGTCCTTCACATTTTTAGTCAAGTTGATTCCCAGATATTAAAGTGTGTGTGGCACTATTGTGAATGGGGTTGTTTTCCTAATGTCCATTTCTTCCTTTTTATTATTGGTGTATAGAAAGGCCATTGATTTTTGTGTGTTAATTTTGTAGCCTACCACCTTGCTATATGATTCTATTGTTTCTAGAAGCTTTTTGGTAGAGTCTTTAGGGTTTTCTAAGTAGAGTATCATGTCATCTGCAAACAGTGAGAGCTTGACCTCTTCCTTTGCTTTCTGGATTACCTTGATATCTTTTTCTTGTGTAATCACTATAGCGAGTACTTCCAGTGCTATTGTTGAATAGGAGTGGTGAGAGAGGACACCCTTGTCTTGTGCCAGAATTTAGAGGAATGGCTCTTAATTTTTCTCCATTGAGGATAATATTTGCCAGTGACTTGTGGTAGATGGCCTTAACTATATTGAGAAAGGTTCCTTCCATTCCCATCTTGCTGGGAGTTTTGATCAAGAATGGGTGTTGGACCTTATCAAATGCTTTCTCTGCATCTATTGATATGATCATGTGATTTTTATTTTTCTTGTTGTTGATGTTGTGTATGATGTTGATAGATTTACGAATGTTAAATCATCCTTGTATTCCTGGGATGAAACCTACTTGATCGTAGTGGATAATCTTCTTAATGAGGCATTGAATCCTATTTGCCAGGATTTTATTGAGAATCTTTGCATCTGCATTCATCAGCAATATTGGTCTGTAATTTTCTTTTTTTATAGCATCTCTGTCGGGTTTAGGTATCAAGGTGATGTTGGCTTCATAAAAGCTATTTGGAAGTGTTTCCGTTTGTTCAATTTCATGAAAAAGTCTTGCCAGGATTGGTAGTAGTTCCTCTTGGAAAGTTTGAATGAATTCATTAGTGAATCCATCTGGGCTTGGGCTTTTGTTTTTGGGCAGACATTTGATTACCATTTTAATTTCATCAATAGTGATGGGGGTGTTTAGATATGCTACATCCTCTTCATTCAACCGTGGAAGATTATAAGATTCCAAGAATTTATCCATTTCTTCCAGGTTCTCATTTTTAGTGGCGTAGAGTTTCTCAACTCTACCTGATTACCCTTTGAATCTCTGCCATATCAGTATTGATCTCTCCTTTTTCATTCCTAATATGAGTTATCAAGTTTCTCTCTCTTTCTTTGTTAGTTTTGCCAGTGGTCTATGAATCTTGTTTATATTTTCAAAGAACCAACTTCTTCTTCCGTCAAACAGGAAAGTGAGTTTTGCTGGGTACAGTATTCTAGGTGAAGCATTCCTTTTATTCAGTCTTGTCACAATATCCCACCACTACTTTCTGGCATTGAGTGTTTCTGGTGACATGTCTGCTGTAAACCTCAAGAATGCTCCCTTGAATGTAATTTTCTTTTTTGATCTTGCTGTTTTCAGAATTCTGTCTCTATCTGTGGGATTCATCATTGTGACTAGGATGTGCCTTGGGGTATTTTTTCTGGGGTCTCTTTTGGTTGGTACTCTTCGAGCATGCAGGATTTGATCACATATATTCTTTAGTTCTGGAAGTTTCTCTTTAATGATGTTCTTGACCGTTGATTCTTCCTGGAAATTCTCTTCCTGGGTCTCTGGGACACCAGTGATTCTTAAGTTGTTTCTGTTGATCTTATAATAGACTTCTATTTTCATCTGTTCCCATTCTTTGACTAATTTTTCTATTGTTTGTTCGTTTGATTTAAGTTTTTTTCCAATATCTCCCGCTGTATGGAATTGTTATTTACCTCATCTTCCACAGCACCTTGTCTATTCTCAGCTTCTGATACCCTGTCCTAGAGCTTATCCATTTTGTCATTCACTTCGTTTACTGAGTTTTTTAGGCCTGTTAGTTGACATGTTATTTCCGTTTGGAGTTTTGAGATTTCTGTCTTCATATTTTCTTGGTTCTTATTAGTGTTCTGTTCAACTCGATCAATGGTTTCTTTGAGTTCATTGAGCATCTTCCATATTGCTAGTCTAAAGTCCTTATCTGAGAGGTTGATTAGTTGGTTGGTCATTTGGTCATTATCTGGTCATCAGAATTTTCATCTTCATTCTCTATGTCTGATGCTGGCTTGCGTTGTTTGCCCATTGTCACACTTGTATTGTGGATTTTTCTATGTGTTGTGGTGGTATTCATTGGCTAAATGATGCAGTCAGAACACTCCTCTGGCTACGCCCTTTCTGGATGGGTTGACTTGCCTCCAAGGGAGGGGAGTTCTCCATGGATGAAGCCTCACACGGGATCAAATCTTAGGCCCGAGCATGCAGCAGAGAAGACAGTACGAAGAAAAATGCTGGGCTTCAGTGATCCAGCACAGTTCTTAGTGTGATTTTTTTTCTTCTTGTTGTGATGGTGTTCTTTTCTTAGAAAGAGCGCAGGGCTGCATAGTGAAGCTGAGCGGTTGTGCTTTCTGGAGCCTCTTTTCAGCCCACTCCCAAGAGGTTCACGCAACAGGACAGTAGACAGACACACACAGGCAGCACTCAGAATCGTTCACAGTCGGGCCCCACTAGGATTTTCCCAGGCTGACGTCACAAACAGGGGGCCAATGCTAGAATTTCAATGTTGCTGAAATTTCTAACATTTCCCCACTTGAAAACATCTTCTGTGGAAAATGGAGGCTCAAGAAGTAAAGAAAAGTCAAAGTTAAGAAATTTCCACAGAGTTTTCCAAAGGAATTTATTCAGGCAACATTTCCACCCAGGAAACAAAGACATTTATTCAAAAGGACTTGTGCACACTGTTATTTATCACAACACTTAACGTACTTACTAGGATATAGATTCAACCTAGATATCCAACCATCAGTGGGTGAGTAATGATATGATATGATAATATGATAGATATACAAAATGGAATACTATGTATCTGAAAAGAAAGAAGAAATCATGCAATTTGCTGCAACTTTTATGGAACTAAATAATGCCATGCCAAAGTGGAGTAAGTCAGAAGAACAAAAATTGCCTGGTGATTACACTTATTTGTGGTATAAAGAAGAATAACAAGAAGAGGGAATAATGCTATAAACATTATTCTTGAGCTTGGAGCATAAAAATATGGAAGTTACAAAAACTCAGGGAGGTAATAAGAAAACATGATGGGAGGTAATCAAGGTAACACAGGGGAAGCGAATTCTGGCATATAGATTCTGGTATAGATTTGTGGTATATCTACATCTCTAAACCACTGAGCCAAAAATACTGTATGCAAGAGATTCAAACTACAACCACCAACGTGAAAAGTATGCATATCAAGGAAGCAAGTCTGGGGTCTGTAAAGAAACTGGGGACAGGGGGAGGGAAATAGACCCTGGTTGAGAATTAATGCTGAAATATTGTATGTCTGAAACTCACCTATGTGCAATGATATAAAAGAAGGTGCCTTATTTTAATAAAATAACATTGATATAATTTTAAAAATTAAATGTTTTAAAATGAATTAGCAGCACTCATACAAAATTAACTTTAAGAAGCAAATTTTACAAAGACGGTAAAAGCTAATTCTCACCAACTGATGAAAAACACAATTTATACCACCATCTCTAGAGTCTAAGCTCACTGTCCTTTTTTATGTAAATATATATTATATTGTTTTGTTTTCAATTCGCAAATGCCACAGAGGACCAAGTCTATTTTTGGTGTCATTTGTGTATCCCATAAGAGCATATTTTCAAAGAAGCTTAGGGAAGGGGCTGCTCTCCATCACCTGAATTCAAATAATTAATTCATACATTTTCACTCTCCTCGGTCAATGATGATTCCCTATTGCTACCTCTAGGGAAAGAGGGGTGATATTTTACAGCTAATGGCATCAGCATTGGAAATAAAAATATTGTCTCTTTATGCACGTATACGCATGTTGAAAATTTTGAACTGTGGCATTCAAACCAATCAAAAACTGTTCATGGTCCTCAGAGTTAAATCCCAGGTGTCACTCCAGGCTCCAAGGCCTATACCACAAAAACCTACAGGTGTAGACATAAACATTGTACCTAATACAATGTACCTGGTACAATATGTAAACATTGTACCTGATATAATGACCATCCCTCCCTCCAGAGTTTATTTGTCTAGAACCTTTTCCACTTCCAAAAATGATTATGACCTCATCCTTTGCATTCTTTCTTCAAGTCTTTCTTTAAATGTCTGTGCATTGGAAATATGCTGTTCATCACCCTATCAAAATCTGAAAAATCTTTTCCCCAATTTCATCCCCTTATGCTACTTTGATTGACATTTATTTTATGTTTTAATGTCTGTTTCCCTCTATCTTCATGTAAACTCTTTCAAAGCAGACCTTCACTTTATTCTATGTTTTATTTATTCTCAGCACCTAGAACTGAGTCTGGCACATAAAAGAAAAAAACACATTCTTAGAAAAATAATTTAAAAATTTTAAGAATATATTTTAAGCTATAAATTTTCCTCTCAGTACTGCTTTTGCTGTGTCCCATAAGTTCTGATAGTTTGTGTCTTTATTGTCATTTGTTTCCAGGAACCTTTTTATTTCCTCCTTGATTTCATCTCGGACCCACTGGTTATTGAGCATGAGGCTGTTTAACTTCCAGGTGTTAAAGTGTTTCTTCTGAGTCCCTTTGGAGTTCACAAATAATTTCAGAGCCTTGTGGTCAGCGAAGGTAGTCTGCAAAATTTCTATCCTCTTGATCTTATGGAGGTATGTTTTATGTGCCAGCATGTAGTCTATCCAGGACATTGAGACTACAGGCATATTCAAGGAGGAAACTGCACTCTCCAAGCAAGTGAAAGCAGAGATTAACAGAAGCTGAGAAGCTTCTGTACCTCAAAGGAAATAGTGCCCAGGATACAAGAGCCACCCACTGAGTGGGAGAAACTATTCACCCAATACCCATCAGATAAGGGGCTAATCTCCAAAATATACAAGGCACTGACAGAACTTTACAAGAAAAAAACATCTAACCCCATCAAAAAATGGGGAGAAGAAATGAACAGACACTTTGACAAAGAAGAAATACGCATGGCCAAAAGACACATGAAAAAATGTTCCACATCACTAATCATCAGGGAGATGCAAATCAAAACAACGATGAGATACCACCTCACACCCCAGAGAATGGCACACATCACAAAGAATGAGAATAAACAGTGTTGGCGGGGATGTGGAGAGAAAGGAACTCTTATCCACTGCTGGTGGGAATGCTGTCTAGTTCAACCTTTATGGAAAGCGATATGGAGATTCCTCCAAAAACTGGAAATCGAGCTCCCATACGATCCAGCTATACCACTCCTAGGAATATACCCTAGGAACACAAAAATACAATACAAAAACCCATTCCTTACACCTATATTCATTGCAGCTCTATTTACCATAGCAAGACTCTGGAAACAACCAAGATGCCCTTCAACAGACGAATGGCTAAAGAAACTGTGGTACATATACACAATGGAATATTATGCAGCTGTCAGGAGAGATGAAGTCATGAAATTTTCCTATACATGGATGTACATGGAATCTATTATGCTGAGTGAAATAAGTCAGAGAGAGAGAGAAAAATGCAGAATGGTCTCACTCATCTATGGGTTTTAAGAAAAATGAAAGACACCCTTGTAATAATAATTTTCAGACACAAAAGAGAAAAGAGCTGGAAGTTCCAGCTCACCTCAGGAAGCTCACCACAAAGAGTGATGAGTTTAGTTAGAGAAATAACTACATTTTGAACTGTCCTAATATTGAGAATGTATGAGGGAAATGTAGAGCCTGTTTAGGGTACAGGCGGGGGTTGGGTGGGGAGGAGGGAGATTTGGGACTTGGGTGATGGGAATGTTGCACTGGTGATGGGTGGTGTTCCTTCTATGACTGAAACCCAAACACAATCATGTATGTAATCAAGGTGTTTAAATAAAAAAAAATTATGCATTAAAAAAAAAAGAATATATTTTAACAACCTTAGTTTGCTTTCATGAACTCATCTAGGAAACTTACTATTAGAATGGATCAGTTAACTGCCAGATCTTTTTAAGGGAATGAATTCACATCCCTAAGTATCTCATTCATTTTGTGCTGTACAATTATTTACCTGTGTTATTTGGAAACCTTAATCATCAACATGGCATTATTCACCGATATTGCCTATTTGTGGAACATCTCAATGCAGTGAGAAATATTCAATCAATTAAAGATGTTTCAAAATGACCAGATGTTTGCTGATTTGTGAAAAACTATCCAAGATTGACTAAATGAATAGCATTATAGCTGGCATCTTATGCATATGTAATGGGCCTCTATTTTTGTGATTTATGGATTTGAAACATTTCCTTATGACACGGAGTGGTTGGCAGGGATCCCAAAGTAAGGTTCTGCTGACAAGGGTGGTGATGAAGAATCAGCAATTTATATAGCAGTGTTACATGATGGAAAAAAAAAGAGGAGTAAGAAGGTGAAAGGAAAAGATGCCTTAAGAAGTCAAAAACACATTTCTTTATTTGAGTATAGGCTGAGAATAAGGAGAATTGGCAAACAGAAAAACTCCAAAGACATTAATAACAACAACAAAAAAACATATTCAAGATGTGGAAAATAGAATAGACCAATAAACAGAGAGGAAATTGAAAAAAGAACGCTTTGCAAAATAGCCTTAGGTCTAGATAGTTTTATAGCCTAGTTGTTGAGAGCTTTCAAAACACAAATAATGTCAGTCCTCCAGAACACATAAACAAAATCAAAATACTTCCCAGAGTGTTTTATATGCTGAGCTTAATGCTGGGAAAAAAATCAGAGAGAACAAAAATGAAGACCTTGAACCAGTAATAGTTAATAATATGCAAATAAAGGGCAGACCCTGAGCTGGTTCCCTTCCCATCTGTTAGAGAAGCATGACAATAGTCCACATTCATTCAGATGAGGACTAAGAAGACATGCCAGTCAACTCAGAAACAATTTCTCTGGAGTAGGGGTAAGAGAACCCAAAGGCCTGGAAAAAATCCACAGCAAAACTGATAAGAATGTACTAACTCTACACAATGCCCCTGAGTTGAAATTTATTTTGTTCCTTATCAACGTTAGAACAGAATGATGTTGAATATTGAACTAACTGGCCTTATTTAAGAACCCACTGCAGTAGAACAACTTTCCCATTTCAATCACATTAAGTGTTAAGCACAGATACTTGTTCTTCTATTATTTTGTAATTTCCCCTTTTCATAACTATAAACATATTTCCATATGTCCATAACCACAAAGTTCTACCATGCGGTTTAAAATGACTGAATTAGGAATGCAAATTATTATCAGTGCAACAAAAACATGCTATGGCCAATGGAATTCATACTCCACTCTTTTCCTTTTCAACTTCAACAAGTGGCTTTGATGTTTATATTCTTATTTCAGCAAGTACCTCAGCAACTTGCATCACCTCCAAAGAATATGTAGGTGAACAGAGATTATTGTGTACTTAAGCGATCCAAAAATTTAAATGTTGTGCTCTTCAGGAATTCAGTGCATCCTGCATTTTAATTTGTGTGTGTGTGTTATAAGTCCAAAGGGAAAACATTTTTCTTTTGTCAGGAGAGTCAGTTAATTTTGAAAGAAAAGTTTAATTAAGACTAAACAAACTTAGATTGTTTGTTAGCCTCCAGGCATACAGCTCTAAAAGCAAATTAGTTGTAGGATAATTGCTGTTGTGATAAATAATTCCAAATAAACCATCCCACTACTATATATTTTAAATTTCCGATACTTCCATGTTTACACAGGATAGATAACAAAGTACAAAGCTTCCAAATATTTATTAGTCATGGTGACCATTTTCTAATGGAAAAACTCATAAGATTTAGACAATTAATTAAAAGTGAACACTAACTAGTAGCAAGTAGAAGTAAAAGTATCAATATAGGGATGAGTGGTAGGCACACAGGTCTTAAGTTGTAAATAACAACATGAAAATGATGTAAGAAACTAAAGCTGGACCAGAGAGATAATAACTGAAGTAGGGAACTTGTCTTGCATATAACCAACCCAGGTTTGATCCTCAGCATATGGTCAGCACACTGCAACAACTGATTCCTAAATGCAGAGCCAAGAGTAACTCTTGTTACTTTATGTACACTTTATTTTTAACTAGTGTGTAACTGTAATTATACCAATTAGTAAGATATTACTAGCAAAAACATGTAAAGGAAACCTTGTAAATAAAAAACTAAAAGAATATTTTAGGACAAAGCCCCTTTAGAACAAAGCATGCTAACTTTTTCTTTTCATCTTTTAAGAAATTTATTTTCTATATCAACTTTGTTAATTGACCTGGAAAGCAACAAATTGTACCTAAGCATCTTACTGTTATATGAATAAAATACAGTTTAGAGACTGACCAACATGTCCTCTTGAAGTTACCTATAATAGTATCTTAAATATCTTTTATCTTAAATATTTAGTATAATGAATACCTTCACCAATTCACTTTACTCCCACTCACTCCACCTTCCTTTTATATATTTTTCATTAAATAATTTATTTATTTAAATACCGTCATTACAAACATAATTGTAGTTGGGTAAGAACACCCCCATTCACCAGTGCAACCTTCCCATCACCAATGCCCCATTTTAACCAAAACAAAATGCCCTGTGTTTTTCCTGTAGATACAACAGTATATTAAATTGTGAAAATATCAATATATTGATGGTTTTCTTTTTTTAATTTTTAATTTTAATTATGATATCAAGTTGCAAAGAAAGAGGACAAAGTAAAGTTACAGTGGAAGGACAATAACCCTTTCTGATACCTTAATTTTGAACTTTGAGCCAAAGAACATTAAGAAAAATAAACAGAACCCATGTACAATTACTTTGTCCTTCAAGTCCCCAGGTTGTAGTACATTATATTTCTTAGCAGTACACAAAGCAATCTAAAGCCAGAAAACTTATGTAACTCCTTAAACATTGAAGGCATAGTATTATTTTACATTTCCATGCACATGAATATTAGTTTAAGTTAACTGCAAAAGTTTAAGTGTGTATTTTTTTTTTAAGGATTAGAGTCAAAGTAGCACAGTAGAAACGGTGTTAGAGTGGCAATTATTGTTTGCATAGACCCACCAAAATATGAGGGACATGGAAAGGAAAAGCCTTGGCCTAAATACAAGCAGACCCTACCCCTAAAGTTTCCTGGAATAAGACCAACTCTAGGCTCCAGGCAAACTAGTTTGTCCAATCCAGGTCATTGTCTGTAGTGCCAATACAGTTTTATTTTTCACACAGTCTCTGTTGTTGGTATTATGTTTCTGTATTAAAGATCCTGGAATCTGCTTATTCTATATTGCTGTCAGGATGGTGCAGAGCGTCCTCTTGTTTCACTTCACAATTAAAGGGCAATGCAGAGAACCGTGTCCTGTAAGCAGGTCGTTGTTGTTGTCAAGTCTTCTTAGTGTTAAGAGAAGTCTCTTTTGAGCAGGTCGATGTCAGGGGCGTGGTAGGGTCTTCCCTGGTAGAGGTGTTGTTATAAAAAACATTGGATGTTTCGTAGATAGCTTTCCTGGTTCAGGGGTGAATGGAGGATGCCCATTCTTCTGAGGCCTGTGCCAGGTCAATGTTCAGGGTGTAAGGCCCCATTGCCCTACGAGATTTGTGTGTTCCAATCTCTATTAGATAAGAACTTATTTGTATGTATAGTATTTTCCCATTTTAATGTGCCTATACAAACAAGGAACAATGCCACGTGGTGTTATCGGCGCATATGGGGGCCTCAAGAACAAGTCCAACAATCCTCATGTCATGGTTCAAACATAAGCATTAAACTGAGGGACTCTTTAACCAAATTTTTTTTATTGAACAGCTCACAAAGTGAAGAAAGGACAAAAAGTGCGGAAAACAGTCACTGTGTAAGAGAATATTTAGTAAGAGTTATAGCTGTCAAAGAAAATACACATAAAATATTCAAAAGACATACGTGTCCATTTTATGTCTTTTGAAATAGTTGTGGGTTGTTAAATTCAGTGCATCATTTTGGTCTGTGATTAGGACTGCACTACTGAAGTTAAAAAGGGTAAATGTGGGGTACTGATGGTTGGGGGTAAGAGATTTAAGGATTAAAAATGAGTTTTTGTAGCGGTTTGTGAAAGGGCAGAACACAAAATGGACATTCTGCATACACAAAACATAACTTAATGATAGGGAATACTATGTATGTATATGTTTTGAACATGTAGACTGGTAAGAAATTGTCAGTGGTAGTCAACCAGTTGCTTAGTGCAACCAAGCAAATCTCAGCATGCCCCAAGTTTCTGGACGCCTGGGCTGGCACCCAGGGAAGACCTGGAGGCCAGGGGCAGAAGAGGGGACGGCTGGGGGCCTATCAAGGCTCCCAGCACCCCCAAGCTAGGGAAAGGGCCTTCGACATGGGGTCTCCCCAAATTCCATGCTGGCTAGAGCTAGCCTCCAGATCAAGAAAGGATTCTGTAGAGAACCAGAGCCAGGATCTGCCCGCCCTCATCCCTGTGCCCTTCTCAGCCTAGTGCTGGGAGAAGGGTGGGAAAGCCCCTCCAGGAAGGACCACCCGACACCCACCTTTTCTGGCTGTCTGGGCTGGCATCCAGGGAAGGCCTGGAAGCCGGAGGAAGAAGAGGGAATGGCTGGGGGCCTTTCAAGGCCTATCAAGCTAGGGAGAAGGCCTTCGACATGGAGTCTCCCCAAACCCCAAAGCATGCTAACTTTAATATATCGTAGCCCAACTGACAGGGGATACAGACTCCTTTATTAAAAAATCTCAAGAGATGTTGATCTAACACTGAATCTGCTCTCAGTAACTAAATATTTTGAGCCTTGTTTTCTCTTACATCAGTAAAATCATTTACATTTATAATTGAGTACAACTTTCAGATATGGTTTCAGCCTGAACAAGCTATTCATACATTTTCTTATATCTTATAATAACCTATTTAGAAAAACTCATTCTAGTAAATTGTATTCCTGCAAAGGATCAAAAAGAGGTTAAATTATACTTGTTGATAATCTAATCATTGATAAAATAATAAAGGACAAAAGTAGATATTAGCAATGAACACAATTGTAAATAATTTGTGGTACCTATAATTTCTGAAAATAAAGAGAAATTAATGGAAATAACATGTCCCCATCTCAAGGACATAAAGCCCGTTTATACAGGACCTTTTGTTTCCCTTGGCTGATCTTTATAATGTCTATAATATTTAAGGATATGTCATAGCAATATTTTCTAGAATATTGGAAGACATTCTGAGACATCTCAAATTTATATATGTACATATGCATATAATTTTATGGGGATGTCAATAATTTTACAATGTAATTCTGAGAACAAAATAGCCAAGTTTTCCTTCTTCTGTTTCTAGTCATTTCTCCTGGGAAGCCAGTGTAAAAGTTAATATATTTATTGAATGGGAATCTATCATTTCCCCAATTATAAAATGTCTTACCCAGGCAATATAGTATTAGCAGAGCCAGATAAGGCAGCTCTCAGTCATATCAAAGATTTTAATGTACTGAGGTATAATAGAAGCTCACTTTAAAAAAATTAACAACTGATATCAATATTAAACTCTATTTTCCATCTTAGATTTACTTTGACAGATTAAGATCTAGGGCAGAAAATATAGCCAAGAAAGCTGAAAGCAAAAATAGAAATCTTTGGGTTAGAATTCAGGTTAGTTATGCTCTGGTTTCTTTTCACCCTTAGGGAAAAGTTAATAGGAATCTTGACATCACCTGGAATTGCATAAATGCCAATAGTTCCAAGTAGCAACCCTGAAGAGGCCAGAATATGAATATATTAAAGTACATTAGAGCTACCCTCAGCAGCTTGCAATGATTCACATTTAAGAACATACCATAAGTTTCCACTCCAAACAAATGATTAATAATAATGTGTGAGACCCCAATGATTTTCAAACTTGGTTGGATTCACATTTTTTAAGCTGAGAAACTTTTTTTTATATATTTTTGTTTATTCGTTTGTATGTTTTATTTTTGTGGCCACAATCAATGATCTGCAAGAGTTACTCCTGGTTCTGCACTCAGTGATTACTACTGGTAGTGCTTGGAGGACCAAATGGGATGCTGGAGATCAAACCTAAATTGACTTTTTGTGAGGCAAGGGCCTAACTGCTGAAATATCTCCCTGACCCCTAAACTGAAAAATTCTTTACTGGAAGAGGAACATCAATGTTTTTATTTTTCTTTTTTTAATATATCACAGATTTTTTTATTATCTTAGAAAGTTATAAAACAAGGACTGGATCGATAGTACAGTGTACTATCATGGGGAAATTGTCATACATGTGGCAAAGCTGACTTTTATGATCTCCAGGATCCTCTAGGGTCCTGATGAGCCAGCCAAGTGTGATTCCTTGAATACAGAGCCAGAAGTAACTCAGGAAAACTGCAAGGTGTGGTCCACAAACAAAACAACAGAAAGTTATAAAGCATCTAAGAAAAGCAATGTATTTCTTTTGCATAGAAATTTAAAATGTTTCCAGTATGTTTCCAAGCCCAGTGGTGGACCATGTTACGAAAGGCAAGAAAAAGTGAAGAGAATTTCAAGCCATTAACTTCAGTGAAATTTTAAGAATTTTAGAACCTGTTATCCTTTATTACAAATACGAATTTATTTTTAGCTTTAATTGATTTTTATTTTAAAAATATCATATTTTAAAATCCACTTTATATATTTATTTATTTTTTATGAGGCCACACCTGTTGATGCTCAAATGCCTTACCTCTAGCACCACCTCTCCGGCTCCTATAAAATCAACTTTTCTAAAAAAAAAAAAAAGGCTGTGATTATCTTTTAGATTTTTATTTGTGTACAAAGACTCAATTTGACGTAAGTTTTATATAATTTCTATAAATCCAGGGTATATAAAATTATAATTTGATTTCTGTCCTAAACTGTAAAGGGAATTTTAGCTAACTTATTTCAATAAATATCTCAAATATCTTACTTAGGATTTATTTAAAGTCGTGAACTGCAATTACATGAAAGCATGCAGTATTCAAATTTTTAGTTAAGATTGTAATATTGAATACAACAAAGATGATTAACCAATTATACTCATTGATATTTTCTTCTACTTGTTATATTTTTTAAATATATATTTATGTTTGGGCCAGAGTGGTGGCACAGGAGGTAGGGGGTTTGCCTTGCACGTGCTAATGATCCCCCAGAGTCCCATATGGTTCCCTAAGCCAGGAACGATTTCTGAACAATTTCTGTATATATATTCAGAAATTTATTTTTTGTTTTTGTTTTATGAGGCCACACCTGTTGATGCTCAGATGCTTTACCTCTAGTGCCATGTCTCCGGCTCCTATAAAATCAACTTTTCTAAAAAAAAATAAAGCCTGTGATTATCTTTTAGATTTTTATTTGTGTACAAAGACTCAATTTGACATAAGTTTTATATAATTTCTATAAATCTATATAATATTTATTATATATAAGATATAATATAATGATATAGTATATATTAATTATAAATATAAATGTTTATTAATATATTGTTAAGATAATATATAATTAATATAAATATTGTGTATATATACATACATACATGGTGTGTCCTGTATTCCAGGGAAGTTTTAAGCAAATTTTTTTTGTTTTTTTGTTTTTGTTTTTGTTTTTGGGTTACACTCTGCAGTGCTCAGGGGTTACTCCTGACTCTAGGCTCAGAAATCGCACCTGACAGGCACAGGGGACCATATGAGATGCCGCATTCGAACCACCGACCTTCTGCATGAAAGGCAAACGCTTTACCTCCATGCTATCTCTCCGGCCCCAAGCAAAGTTTTATAAACAACTTTTATATACTTCTGTGCACCTTAAATTTATAATCTGATTATTATATTTTTAGAATAACCTTATAATAAAAACTTGGGGATAATGAAACAAAATCATATAAGAGCATTAAATTTTCTGAGACAAAAGGCAAGAATAACCCAGAATATTGCCTTGACATAATATTTTGTTTTTCTTTAAAAAATCTATTCAAGATTTTAAGACTATTTTATTTCATGAGTTGAACAGATGATTTAAGAATACATTGAAATTATTTTGAGATAATACCTCATCTTTAAATTAACCAGTGTCAACACACTATTGAAATTATTTTAGAAAGTTGCCTGAACTTATTTGCATCTAAAATTCAGATTTCCAAGGAAGAAACATATATTATCTATTCACAATTCTCATATGTAACATTTTTTGGAAAGAATTCAAAACTTAAAATTATTCTTATTGTTCATGGGCCCAGAGGAATAGCACAGTGGTAGGGCATTTGCCTTACATGCGACTGACTCAGGAAGAAACTCGGTTTTATTTCTGAAGTCCCCTATGGTCCCCCAAGCCAGGAGTGATTTCTGAGCTCATATCCAGGAATAACCCCTGAGCATCAATGAGTGTGGCCCAAAAACAAACAAATAAAAAATTATCATTGTTCAAATCATGTAACTCAGAAGTTATCATCTCCAAAGAAGTGACATCACTATTGGGTTGCCAGTTCTAATAGTATATTTTGTTTCCACATACTTATATCTAAAGTTAGTTTCTGATAAGAACTGCATTCATAAGTGCAATGCAGGCAAGCAAACCCTATTGAAATCATTTTCTTGATCCTTTAAACCTTAGATTGGATCTAGTAAAACTGATCTAGTTGGACCCTTCTAAAAATATGGAACTAGGTTATGTTTCCTAAGGTTCAATACTCTAGTTGGGACACCTTTAAGACCTTAGTGATAGCACAGTGGGTAGGGCATTTGTCTTGCACGAGACTAACCCAGTTTTGATTCCCGGCATCTAATATGGTCTACCGAGCCTGCCAGAAGTAGACTGAGTGCTGCGGGGTGTCCCCCCTAAAAAAAAGCCCTCATTCTGAATGTTCTAAGATGCTAACTTTTTTTTGGGGGGGGGGCACACCCGTTTGACGCTCAGGGGTTACTCCTGGCTATGTGCTCAGAAATCGCCCCTGGCTTGTGGGGACCATATGGGACACCGGGGGATCGAACCGTGGTCCATCCTACGCTAGCGCTTGCAAGGTAGACACCTTACCTCTAGCGCCACCTTCCCGGCCCCAAGATGCTAACTTTTACATTTGTAATTTCACTGACATTTCTCAGAGGACTTGAGACTTGAGTATTACTCTTTCTCTTCCTGAAGATGAGGAAATTATTCCTCAATTCAATAAAGTATCAACAAACTGAGTCAGTTTATCTCTTATTAATAGCTACCATAAAAATCCAAATCTTCCACCAAGACACCAATTTGAATAATGTAGAATACAACATATAATAGAAGGAATTGAATTATTTCTTCTCTCTAAGAAAATATGTTCTATCAAGATAAGTACAATATTGCACATAAACACAATTATATATGGGATTAGTTAAAGTAGAAATATGCATGTAAAGATAGAAGAAATTGTATTTATATATACAATTTTATATTAATGAGAATATTCACATAAATACATATTCATATATAACTTTTGTGTATCTTAAGTTTTCTTAAATATCTATATGCAATGATAGCCGGATTGATTTCTAAATCTCTTTCCTAATCTAATCTTGCCAACATGGATACTATGTTTTCCTTTTTGGTTAATAATTTTTTTCCTTTAAAGGCATCTGAAAGACATTATTTCTTCAATAATTTATACTGCACAAAGAATCTGTTTTGTCTTAAAACAGCAATCATTTAAACATGCATTGTATTGATCATGTGTACTTTGTAACATTAGAAAATCTTTAGAATGTTTCTAACACATATAACATAATATCAAATAGAGACAAGAAGTCTTAGCATAATGAGAGTGTTTTGCAAATGAGAAATTACAGATAATTACTGTTTGTTCTTGTTTTGATAGAATGAAGTATAATTATTACTAACAAGAGGATTGTTTTAATAAAACTATTTCTGGTTATCCCAGGTCATAAATGCATTGAAGCAGAAAACAATGCATTTTCATTCAGAGTTTCTGTCTAGGTCATCTCTTAACATTGCCAGAGGTGATGTAAAAAAGCATATGCAGAGCTTGAGGAATTATTAGTAAATGTATATTTTCTGACCTTAATATCAAATCATTATCTTCAACATAAATACACTCTTGACTATTTAAAACTAAGTGATCTAATCAGACACAGTATTGTAGGACTATCATCCAAGATGGGGTAGATTCAAGGTTTATGAACCTAAGTAACAAACAACTAAGGTATTTTGATCTTATCTATTGGTTTTTTATTCTGTATTTGACATGCAAAGTGTACTGGAACTAGTTATGATTTTAATACATAAACCTTAAGGAATTACCAGGACTAAGACAACATGAATTCGGGTATTATCAGTCTTGCAAATAAGTACTCCTTAGAATTTCAGTTCACATTTTACAACCTCTCTGAGTGACAGGCATTTTTTATTGTTGCCCTTTTATCCCCCTCCAATTCTTGCTTGGGATTGACTTTCCCAAGTCCTTTGAAAAGGCTTAGCCATTTTTAACCATGACTCACACTTAACTTATCCATGCTGTTCAGGATCAACCCATAGCCTTCCATTTTATTTATTTACTTATTTTGGGGGACTGATATATCAAGACATGTTTTGTTAAAACTTGTTTAGAAGGATGCAAAGGAAGGAAAGGAAGAAGTACATGCTGAGAAAGAGCACAGCCTCTCCAAAGTGAAAAAAACAACAAGCAAAGAAACATCTAGGCAAGCAAGATATGTGTTCAAGGAAGAAAATGGAATTGAAGAACAAGCCCATAAACTTCCATTTACAAAACTCTCACACCCATCTTATGTTTTCCACCAAAGAGAGACTATGTAGTGTAAATAGGCAATGTCGCTCTTGACAATGACCTTGGTAATCTACCAAATACCAATTCACACCAACTATTCACACCAACTATAATAGTTGACTATAAAGATTTTTGCAAAATTTCTAAATTAGGCAGGTTCAGTTAAACTGGTGAGTATTGTTAAAAAAAAAAGGGTCAACTCCATTAGTTAAGAATATTATTATTCATCTCTTATGGATAAGAAAAATAAAATGCAAATCATATACTAGTTCTCCCAAAGTCATTGCTAGAATGCTCAGGTTTCAAGTGTTCTTCTTGGCTGCCTGTTACTATAGACAAATACTTTCAGTACTCTACAGGATTTTTTTCTCTATTCAAGAACTTACAATACAGACTGGCCAGCTAGGAAAAGCCAATGAAACAGAAACATGTAAAGGTCTGTCCAGTCTTGTGTCAGACCACATGATTTCATCTCCTTATATCCCATAGAAGAGTTATTTCCTACCACTGTAAAATCTATCCAATAAATATAATATTTACCTCCCTTATAAGTTTTACTTCAAGCCCATTTCAAGCGGGAAACACTTTCCAAGGAAGCCTATAGTCTAAATAACACGTAGATAGAAAGGCAGAAAGGAATCTAAATCAGCAGAAGGGATGTCTTGCTCTAGTCAGATAACAGTATCATTTCAGCCACCCAAACACTCAACATCAAAGAAATCAACTCTGTAGAACTATTAACAAAGCTGGGATTATGCTATGTGTGAGACCCATCACAGAGGCTTGCAAAGAAAAATATATGGACAAGGTTTCTAAAGTGTTGGTTTGAGTGATCAGGCATGAAAGACACCACAAAACAGCAAAGACAAACCAGTAGAGTCTTTGTTATCACTACACAAATTTCCCCTAATATAAGTGGTACTATTTTTAATCATAAGATAAATGACACATTACCTGTCAATACAGCTATTAGGGATTGATTTAAATAAAATCCTATGAACCTAGACATTTTTTGACAATACTTTTGGAAGAGCAAATGGTCTTGATATTGCTCAGTACTATAGTAGACTGCCAACTAAAACATTCCTCTATTTCTATTTTGGTGTTAGGGACCACTCCTAACTATATTTGACTATTGGGACAATTGGCTCCATGCAGTGCTATATGATGCTGCCCAGGGGTTCTCAGAGAATGCTATTGTGCTAGGGATCCAATGTGCTGTTGGTTTGGGGGAGGGTTGGGGTTATCTCACCATGTAAGACATGCTTTCTAGCTTTGGGTGGTAACTTTGAGCTCCCAGCACTTATTTCTGAGTTGAGTTTTAAAATCTTCAAGCTTTTAGACTGTGATTTTTTTCCCAATGCCTAGCCAATTGCTGCACTTGATAGCCAGATGAGCAGCATTTATTTGAATATTAGCATACAGGAGTCATCTGCAGAAAGTCTAGAAAAGAAGTTTGGGCCTAGCAAAAACTGAAATGTGAGACAATAAGAGCAAGCTCACAATATGAAGCTTACAACAAAGAATGGTGAGTGCAGTTAGAGAAATAACTACACTAACAACTATCATGACAATGTTAATTAGTGAGAGAAAGAGAACGCCTGTCTTGTATGCAGACAGGGGAGTGGGGGAGGAGGAAGATAATGGGCATTGGTGCTGGGAAGGTTGCACTGGTAAAGGGGGTGTTCTTTTTATGACTGCAACTCAACTACAAACATGTTTGTAATCATAGTGCTTAAATAAAGATATTAATAATAATAAAAAATTCAGCGCAGTATCTCCTAGCTTTCTTCTGCCCTTGTTTTCTGCTCTGTCCCATAGCCTGCCAAATGGTTGGCCTCTTACCCTCTGACCATGATCCCCTATTGCCCTGATATTTAAGAAGGTCTTAAGTACTCAGACACAGCATTACCCACTGTGTGTCCTCTGCAGACCTAATGCTAAGTCAGTGGCTCTGCATGCCAAGGACACACAGGTATGAGCCTATGGGCCACAGGGATGCAAAGCCCTGAGCTAATTGAGTCATGGAGATGAAGAGCTCAGAGCATATGAATGGGAAGGCACAGCTAGTAGCCTGTGGGTCATAGGATATAGTGCACACACTGGAAATTCCCCTCGCCATGACCCTGTGGTCAAGAGGAACAAGTCTTTGGGTTTCTTTGGGGAGTAATAACAGATATTTGTGGGAGTGCGGGGAAGGGGCAGAGAAAAGACTTCCTTTTTATTATTAATGTCTTTTTTTAAACACCTTGATTACAAGTATGATTGTAGTTGGGTTTCAGTCATATAAAGAACACCACCCTTCACCGGTGCAACATTCCTACCACCAATGTCCCAAATCTCCAGGGGTCACCTAAACTCCAAGAGTTTTCCAGCAGACCTGTTCCCCTTGGCAAACTACAGGAGCATCACCTTTTGGTAATGCCTACAATGTCATTTCATAAGAGATAATACATGGTGGAGAAACCCAGAAAGATAGTTATGCAGGTAAGGGACTTAGCAGATAGGGAGTTTTCCTCATGTACTGCTGACCCAGGTGCAATCACTATCATCCAATATGATTCCCCAGAACCATCTGGAATCATCCCTGAGCTTTGAGTTCAACCAAGTGTCCTCTTTGCACTCCCCCTAAAACAAGAAACTAATATTGGAGCCCTCTGCCTTTAGTTCAGAGTTCTTTGTATTTACAGAACAAGATAGATTTTGAATTATCAGATGGGTTAGAAATCTCAGGTTATGAGGTAGAAGTATAAGTGCTCATACAGTGCTTACAAGGTATTTGAAAACAAGGGGAAAAATTGGGCAAAAAAAAGGTGTGCCCCCACACACAAAAGAGATAAATTCAAATTAACAAACTGCCTTGAGTATATATCTATCATTGAGATTCAATTGGGCTCACTATAAAACATGAGCAGAGGCTTCATACTAGGTAGAAGACACAGACTACACGTGTTTCATCCTCAGCTTTGTTTGGATTATTTCATGTACAACCCTGATTTAGACATTCACCTATGTTTGGAGATAAGCAAGTGGGGTGATTTTACAGGATACAGAATTTGGGGAGGGAGAGAGAGAGAGAGAGAGAGAGAGAGAGAGAGAGAGAGAGAGATCTTAAGATATAAATTTGTCACCAACCATAACCTCACTTCTCAGTGTTTTGGGAAGGAGAAATAAATTCCTAATAGAGGAAGTCAATGAAATTGAAGTATGTTTCTGGTATAATCTTAACTGATATTCTATTTTTGTGTTCAAGTCAGAGAAAATTTAGATTTGAAATAGGCTAAACAAGGTGTACCAAGAAAAGCAAACAGATGACTAATGTGTGGATACATCTGGAGGCATCCATTAGGTTCTTTGTTTTTCATGGACAAAAGGTGTTATAGAAATGGTAGGGTAAACAAAAAAATAAAAACATGAGCAGAAAATTTGCACCAATTACTAAGTATTTTGGAATTTAGTAATAATCTCACTCTAGCTTCAGTTGCACCAATCATGCTCTTTTTGAATCAAGTCTGTGAAATGCGAAGGCCTCTACAAAACTATTAATTTTTTCCTTTACCCATATAATCTAATTTCTCAAAGAAGAAGACACTGTTTCATTGGTAAGTTCTTTTATCTGTATGGAGGCAGGGTTGAGTAGGCTAACTACTCACTAAGTTAATTCAAAAGCTCAAGTTTATGGTGCCTATGTGGCAAAAAGAGGCTCTTCTACAAATATGTATTCAGTGTGCTTATTTCTTATTGTAATCACATCAATTAATTACGCATTATGTTTGTGAATCTTAATGACTTATTTATACTCATTATACAAGCATAATTATTTTACGAAAAATATATGCCATCAGTAGAGTGAAAGAAATGCTAGGGGGGGATTCTTGTCTAAATAGATATTTGTGGATAAAATTAGAAATGCAGAGAAAACATCAGGGAAGATGCAGTGACTGCCTGGGGCCCTGCCAAACATTTCAAACAGGGCTTCCTGAAGATCCCCTTAAGCTGCCAAACACTGCTCTTAGATGTTTCTCATGCTAAAAATCAGTGATGATACTCTTGCCTAAAACAATTGGACTCTGAGCCACTTCCACAATTATTTTTAAACCAGTAGTGCACATTTACATCTGGATCACACTTAATTCTACACACCTAGCATTCTCAGATTAACTGTACTTAGAAGGAAAGGGATACTTTTTCTTATGTGTCTCAGCAACCCAAAATAATCTTTTTTCTCTTACTTTTAACTTCTGGGCTGTTTTTCTCCAACAACAGGAGTCACTTCTCATAAACATTCACCAGAAATATCTAAGGAAGACAAATTCCTGATTTTTGAGAATGTAGAGAAGATTTGGATCATCTGCAAAGCAACAGGTTGTTCAGTACTCAACAGCTGTTCTTTTTGCCTTTATATTAACTAGATTGAGAACATCAGGTGCAAATCTGTTGGCCATTTTAGGTTTACTTGTTTTGGGGTCATACCTAATGTTGTTTAGGGGCTATGCTCAGATATGTCCAAGGGTTGCTCCTGGAGGGACTCAGCCCATGAGATGCTGGGGATGGACTGAGATTCCCTCATGTAACACTTGTGTTCATCCTATTGAGCTTTCTTTCTGCTTTAGAAAGAAACATAGAAATTCTATAAGGACCATAGTAAGCCACTAAAAATAAATACAGAAAAATGATGGCATGGTTGCAATGATTTAGAATTATGGGTTAAAAGGATCAAAACTCTGAGCTGGTGGGCAAAGCTTGAATGTGGATGTATCAAAGGACTTAGAGAGATGTTGGCAGTTTGGTAGTAGGTGTGGTTATAGTGACATTACATATAAAAGTGTAAGCATTAATATTATTGCATAACATGTTACCCCAATAAAACAGTGATATGCCTAGTCTGTTTAAGGGGAATGTGGATTCCTTGGAACAGCAGAGATTTCTAATACATGGATACCTGGAAAATTTAATTTGATAAAATCCTATTCTTTCCAAACAAATATCACAAGCCTCTTTGGACATAATGTCATAGAAATGATTTGTTTGTTTCCAGCTGGAGAGCGCCTGCCTAGGAGGAATGTAAAGAGAACTTAACAGCTGAATTAGCTCATGGTAAACCCATTAAAGATTCATAATTCTTTGAGTTTTAATTGGGTGTGATTGATTCCATTTAGAGTATCTGTGGGCAGTAAAGTAGGCTAAGTGGCTTTTCTTCCCTCGTATTAAAAATGGCCTCTGTTTATTAAACTTGATTACCCAGGACAACATGAAATATTATTTTATGAAAACCACTTTGGTAATGACACATTTCATATGTTCACAAAAAGGAGTTTTATTTGCCAGATGTCCTTACAAGAAAAAAAAATCAAAGCCTATTTAGGGCTAGTGAGTTAGTAAGGCAGGTAGGACACTTCCTTTGAATGCATCTTCGAGCCTTCTGGGGGTTTACCCAGAACTGTACTGTCCTATAGTACACTATAGGATCCTCTGAGCCCACCAGAAGAGCTATCTGAGCACACAGAGTAAACTTTTAGTGCTCCCAGATGAGTCCTCCCTCCATCCACCAAAAATAGCCTATTCAAATTCTTTTCTTTTTTGTCTTTGTTGTGGGTTTGTGGATGTGGTTCCAAGTAGCAAAATTTAAGGCTGTGCATTTCTAGTTGGTACATACCTGAAAGCTCAAATATTTATGTAAATATACCATACAGATTCTACTCTGCTTAAAGTAATAAAGCATATCTTAGTTTTGAATATTCATTCATGTGTGCATGTATTATAATGAAAAGTGTGTAATGAAATGACATAAGTCTATTTCCAACAAACAGGACCTCAGAGTCAAGCTTGGTTGATCTATCTTTTTTTTATCAATTTTCCCATTAAAGATCATTTTGAAGAAAATCCAAAATGATTTTTGCCTGCAAATTTAGGAGCTCATCAAAACATGACATACTGTATTAAACCTCAAGTAATATTTAGGGAGCCTAGAGAGAGTGAAGCAGATAAAGTGCTTACCTTGCATGTGACCAAGTTTGATTCTCTTCCCTGCACTTTATAGGATTCCCTGACCCCCTCCAGGAGGGTGAGTACTGAGTATAGAGCCTGAGTACTCCTGTAAGCCCTACTGGGCATAGCCCCCCTCACAAAAAGCAAAATCATAAAAATATTTTTGCTGTTCAGTGCTTCTGTGGTCCTGTGGTGCTCGAGATCCCCAGGAGAACCATGGCAGTGTTTGTGGTGCCCAGGTTTGAATTTGTGTCAGACACACTAACCACTGGACTACTTTCCTGACTCCAACCACAAATATTTTTATATAAAATTTTATTGCATCACCATGATTTACAAATTTATTCATAGTTGAGTTTTATGAATTTAATTTTCCATCACCAATCTCACAATCACAACTAGAATCCATTTTTTCCACCCATGTCCCAGATTCCATTGTATCCCTGAAGCCTGCCTCCATGACAGACACTCGTTTTGTTTGGGGGATATTCCTGGCTCTGTGCTCAGAGATCCATCCTGGCTGTGTATTGGGGTCCATTTGGGATACTGGGGTTTGAATGTAGGTGTCAATCACCTACAAGGCAAATGACCTACCCACTGTAGTATGATGCAGATTCATCACACATGCTTTTAAATTTGGTTGCTGTAGTTTTTCTCATGCTTTCAGTCTTGTTGGCAACATCTATAGCACCAATGTATATTCAATATAGCAGGCCCACCTCAGTTACTTCCTATCTGCCTTTTTTTTAAACTATCCCCCACCCGATTTCTTTTCTTCCTGTTTTTATTTCTATAATCTAGGTTCAAAGGTAAACTCTATTTCCTTCTTTGATACCTTGCATTACCTTGTATGTTAGTCTAAATGCCACGTATATGAGATCTCTAGTTTTTGTTTGTCTTCTTTTTTATTTCAATTACTATGATTTTCTCAAATATTATCCAACTTACATAGTATTCCATTATGTATACATGCCATACCTTAGAAATCTCTGTTCAGTTTTCCTTCCCCCTGTTTCCTTATTGAGTTTTTATTGAATTTGATTGAACAAAAAACATTTCTATACAAGCTTCATTGCAATCCTCTGATGTGTGATTAGCACTTTATAACTTTCTCTTACCAACATTTAAGTAAAACAGAATGCTTATTTGCCTATAATTCTCTTCTTAATTGGACATTATTGCAATTTTTAGCATTTCATTTTGTCCTCTGTATTGTTCTAAGTTAATATTTAAGTTATATTTTCAAAAGTAAGAAAATTCAGGTTTTAATTATGATCGTGACAAAATCACAGGTACTTCTATTCTCTTACATTAAAAAAATCATTTATGGGGCTGGAGAGATAGTACAGCAGGAGGACACTTGCCTTACATGTGGTGGACACAGATTCAATTACCAGCATCCCATATAGACCCCCACACATAATAAAATCCTTTCAGTTCTTATTAATGTATTAGCTGTATTATTTCAGTAAAAGAACTATTTATTTCATTCATTACTTGGAAGTAAAGGGAAGGGAGGAGAAAAAGACAGGTTGCTTTCTTTTATTTTTTATTTTCTTTTAAATAAGAAGTTTGTTTCGTAGTATTTTACAGATAGAAATATGTTTTTCTTTTATCTACTTAGTCACATTGTGTATGTATTTGAATATTCTGCAGCCTTATTTTCACTAATTCAATGCATTGCCAAATGTTTAACAACTATTTGAGTTGAATACTTTGTGCTTTTGTGAAATCCAAATGATCTATGAAAGCTCTTGAAAAGTATATAGTAGGTACTTTTTTAATATTTTCTTTCCTAGAATTGAATTAGCAATTTCTTCAAAGAACTCTACTTTCCATTTGTGTTTACACTGTCATTTGCTTTCAGACTGTCAAAGGAGAGAGAGAGAGAGAGAGAGAGAGAGAGAGAGGAAGGAAGGAGAGAGAGAATAAATGTTTTCTTCAGACTTACATGAATGAACATAAATTCAGTTGGTTCATAATTTCTATCTATTTGAATTTGTGATAGTGTTGAACTATTTTGTTAAACAAGTTAAATACACATGGTATCATATGCAATAAAAATTCATAGGGATCAATGGCAATAGTTCCTAATTCAAATTATATAAAACTAAAATGAATAGTTGTCCAAAATCTTTTGAGGGGGGCACACCAGGTGGTGCTCAGAGGTTACACTGGCTTTTGTGCTCAGAAATCGCTCCTAGCAGGCTTAGGGGGAACCATATGGGCGTGCATATATATCACATCATCATCTTTCTATCTTTAAGCATTTGGATTGTTTTTAATAAGTTACCTATTATAAATAATGTTTCAGGGAACTGTGCTCTTTGGATCAATACTTAGGAGCAAAAATTAGTAGACCATAAGATAGAAACATTTTTGATGGTTTGAGAGTTCTCCATTTGTCCAAAGATTTTTATATGCATGCCTGGATAAATTGCTCATCTATACAATGCCTAACTTGAACCAAAAATTAAAGCAATTAATGTGGTTGATGCTACCTTAGGGGAAATTATTTTCCCACACAGCACATGTGTAAACATAAGGTCAGTGATGGGTATCGGTGCTGTCTCTGGATCCAACAGAAAATTACAAGCTTCAATAGAATAACTATTTCTCAATTTGCCATGAGAGAGTAGTCTTTTGGAAATATCCTTTAAAAATTGTGATGTCCATCTACACTAATTTGCTCTGACATATATTTGTGTTAAGTAAAAATTTGTGGGGGGGTGGCCAAGCAGAAAATCTTATTGTTATGTGAATAAACACATGTGGTAATATTTCAATATGATAGTTTACATTCTTCCCCCCTGTTTTAAGTAAAGTTCATTCAATATATTGAAATTATTGCTTTTCAGCAACATTGAGTTAGTCTATAATTTTTCTTCTCTAACCTGATAGCTCCATTTTACATTGATATCACATCTTCCCTAAAGAAAATTTGAGTCCTTTAAAAATAAAAACAAACATTTCCAGAGTTGTAGAACTGTAAATATGGGATTGTAAAATTTAACCTTTCACAACATTGTTCTTTACCCCTTTCACTACTTTAGTTCAGCTATACAAAGTTCCTTATCTCCATTTTATAAAAATGAGATTTGTGGAGACAGATTATTTGTCTAGAAACTAGCAAATGACAGACATAATCCAAATCTCTTATTACTAAGCAATAATAACATAGGCTTATTGGTCTGCTTATTTGTTTTGAATAGGAGCAAATAAATGAGAGGAAGAGTGAACAAAAGAAATAATAATAGCTATCTAAGTTCAGTATAAATGATAAATATTTACCCTATAAATTTTGAAATAATACCTATTATTTTAAAATAAATAAGAACAAGTATATTTTAGATCTCAAAAGTTATATCTACTTGATTTAGTTATAGTTTAATTTGATATAATAAAGTATACCAATGCCAGTATGTAGGAAAATCTTTTACTGGAGACTTTGATTTGCTTTTCCAGCCCTGAATAAAGACATTGGTAGTGAACTCAGGTAGCCAGTAATAAAATTCTACATAAGATAATCCTACACTAATAAAAAGAGCATTAAAATCTATAAATTCTACTAAGAATGAAAAGTGTATAAGACCATGTAATTTTGCTAATTTTAATAAGGATTATAATAGGCATTTTAGCCTTAAGATGTATATAAATTTAAAGTGGAATCAACCATATTAATATTTGAATGTTACTTTTCTTTAAATTCTCACTTGAATGATTTTTGTCATTCAATCTAATTTATTTTGTACTCAATTTCTTCTTTAGTGGATTAGAATCTTAATCTTAAGAATCATATTTACTAAGAACTAATATGGAACTTTCAACATATGGAGCTTTTCAGACTGACAGGTTCATGTTATTTCATGGTACTTTTTTTTTATATCTATTTCAGGTCATTTGTTACCTGTAGGAACTAAATATACCACCTAATATTTGAAAGCCTCTCTACATATCTTAGTATTAATTATAGAGAAAATATTGCCAAAATTAATCTTATATAAAGTCAATAAATAGTTGAATTATAGAATATTAAAAATGTGAAAATATTATTATGAATTCTTTTTATGCTAAACTCATTTATCTGATTCTCTATTTGGAGACATTTTATCTAATTTGGTTATAAATATTTCTATCTCTCTGTCTCCCACTTTTCTCTCTCTCTTTCCTTTCTCTCTAAACCTAGACAAAACTAGGGGATAATGTTCTTTGTAGGAAGAAGACTTTACACATTGTCCACATCAAAATGCTTTTGAGAATGAATGGGGCAAAAGGAGGGAACCATTGCAGTCCCCCCTTAAGCAAATTTTAATGGCTTGAGGCAAATGGAAATGTGCTCACATATCAAGTGAAACAAAATGTTCATTTGTCTATTTTACCTATTTCCCTATTCCTCTATGTATCTCTTTTTAAAAGCTGTGACTTTATGGACATTTTCACATTTTATTTATTCTTGGTTTGAACAAAAGTTTCTTTTTGGAAGGGCATACTTCATGCCTTGATAAAAAGTTTCCAATCTGCTTTAGTGAATTCTGTGCCTTTCTATAACACGGTTATGAGACGTCTGAGGTTTTGAAGAAGCTTCATTATCCAAACTCATTTAGACTGATGGGAGGCTGTTGTATATAATATGCTGAGTAGACAGATTGCCAATGCTGAATAATGTGGAAAATTTCAATACTATGAATCATGCAAATGAGCAAATTTGTGCAGGGAGATATCCTGGATTAATAGGATAGTCTGTCACTTTATAAGAGAGGAGTTCAAATCTTGATGCCCAGAATGGGAAAATTGAACTAATAATTGGCCCTTTATATATATTTTTTCCATAACGAAGGGCAAGTCTCAAAAGAATGTTGAAAAAGCAGAAGTTTCTTAGGCTTAGGAGAAAAAAGAAAGTAAGTAATAGATTGATGACTTTCTTTTATCTTGCCAAAGTATAACCTATTCATTGTAGGCCAATTAAAATAGTGATAATGATAGAAGCAGTTCTTATAGGCTTCTGAATTATGGATCATTTTAGACTAGGAATGGAATAAAAGATCTAAACACAAAAGGGAAATTTCCCCACAACTAGCATTATTATTTTACTTTTTTTTGTTTGTTTGTTTTTTTGGGCCACACCCGTTAGATGCTCAGGGGTTACTCCTGGCTACGCGCTCAGAAATTGCCCCTGGCTTGGGGGGACCATATGGGACACCGGGGGATCAAACCGTGGTCCTTTCCTTGGCTAGCGCTTGTAAGGCAGACACCTTACCTCTAGCGCCACCTCGCCGGCCCCGTATTATTTTACTTTTTAGTACTACTTAAACCCCTTAGTAATTAGCATTTAGAGTTAAAAATCTCTTGAGATTTTTTTTATTCAAATTGCAGACAGAATAAAGTATCTTTCTAATTATTTATCCATTAAAAATGTATTCACTTCTAGACTGGGAGATAACTCAAAGAAGCCAAGATGCTTTGCATGCTCAAAACCCTGAGTTCAATTCAAGAACTTCATGGTCCCTTTGAGCACAGCTGGGTAGAGCCAGCACTTCTAGGAGGCCCTCAAAAATGTATTAGTCTGAAGAAGAGGTATGAGTATGGAATTGACAATTCTTGGCCATTTTTGTTTGTTTATTTTTTATTCATTTTTTGAAGATAGATAATTTAAGTGGAAGTTACTTAAATGGACAGAAAGAAAGTATGTAAATATGGATTCCTCCAGAGTGAAAAAAAATCTAGTAAGGATACAAAAGACAAGCAAGCAAAATGCATATTCAAGGAAGAATATGAGCATCGTGTGTATGCCTCTTGGATATTTTTGAGCGTTTTTGTGTCATACCTGGCAATGCCAAGAAGTTGTTTCTGGCTCTGCACTCAAAATTTATGTCCGATGGGTGCTTAAAACCATATCTGATATCAGGATTAACCTGGTTTGGACACCTGCAAGACAAGGGCCCTACCTGCTGTACTTTTTAACTACAAATGTGGCTCTTTCATATAGTTTCATTTAAAAACTGCACATACAAAGGCAAAAGAAAAATTGGCACAGCAATATGTTACTTTACTTAACCTTTGATGCAAAACTTTATAGCAGAGTACATTGCACTTCAGGACATTTTCCTGAGTCATATAGCTAGAAGGGAAATGAATGCATCATCTACTTGGTTGACCTTTCAGCATGGCTCTCTGGTGTGACTTGGGCAGTTGATGTCACAAGAGAAAAAGCCAAGGAAGACAAGGAGGTTTACAAACAAGGAACCTTAGGGTGTCTGATGTTATTTTCCAGTCACAAGCCATAACAAGTGGCATCTATTTTCTCTTTTCCTACCCAAGTGAGGCAGAAAGTTATAATTGCCTTCAAAAATAACATGAAGCAGAAAGTTACATGTGGTCTGAGGTCCCAGAAAAAGTCAGTCTTTCCTGAATGGCTCTTGACTGACTGGAAAGGCAATCTTTTCCTGAATGCTCTTGAAGTAACAACTTCGGAGTTATTTTGCATTACCAAAGCAAATGGCAATTCCACCTTTGATTTCTGAAGGGTATCAGGGTGGTGATAGTCAATATGGTGGATAGTAAGAGTAATATTTTTGAGATCATCTTTGTGGTGCCTAGGGGTCTGGGGCCTTTCCCAAAGTTTCTTGGCCAATCAGACTAGCAGATACTTGCAAGAAAATGAGGATCTGTTGCTCCTGAGGTATTGTAGAGCTGAAGAGGACTTCAACTTTCCCAGCAATGTTTTGGGATTTTCAGGGTTTTACCAAGAAAGGCTTTAGGACTGTTATGCCAGGCAGCAAGCCAGACTTGGCAGTATGAAAGGCATGTGTATCTCTTCACTCCTATGCTCTTAAAAAGTAATATTTTTCAGGGATGCTTCAATATGAAAAGAATAAACCCAGTTTTAAGCTTGCTGAGGTAAAGAAGAACAAACTATAGTCCAGGTTCAGTGATTAAAGCTATTTTAATCACTAGAAAATACTCATATTCTATAAAATATTGATGTATCAACCTTCCTCCTTTCTTAAATGATAACACTGATAAAAGTCCCAGTGAACTTGAAAATGTGTCTTTGGCAAATGCAGTCAATAATCCCCAAAGGGTTCTGCATAAATTAAACATGCAGGCTAGCCAAGCATAAGGTAAAACATGTGGAGATTCCATCCATCATCCACACCATGACTTATTTTTAGCTCTAGGTACAATGACCAGTCAAGAATATTTTCTTGACTTTTATAGATCTGAGAGAGTATTTAAGATCCAAAGTTATACTCTATTCTTCCAGAAAAAATAAGACTTTTAACTCCATTACTGTGTCAAGTCAAGGCTTTATATTTTTATAATGCATTAGATCATTGTGCTACAAGAGTAGCTACTTTTTATTTAAAGAAAGAACTGTACATTTTCCCATTACTTTGGCTCTTTTACATTGCAAGCATTTAAACACCCGTTCTATCTCTTTTATTGGCCCACATTTAACCACCTTGCTAATCTGATTTTCACTTGAGAGGGTTCAGTGCTTTCTCCGAGCCTTTCTCTGTGCAGATGATGTGCAAATCCTATTAATTTGCTCCAGTTACAGATTTGGAGATAAGATAGTTGCCTCTGGGCTTCAGAGGGGAAAAAAGTGCCTCTAATGTTTACATTTTTTCTTTCTGGCTTGGCAGTCTGTGTCCACGGAATGTCTCTTGGCAGATGAGATTGCGAAGGCAAGGATCTCCTCAGGAGGCAGGAAAAACCAGCAAAGACATTTTGGGAAATCAGAGAAAATAAGATTTGAGCCAAAGGCTTCTATTAGAACACAAGGGACTTAGATTAGCCATTCAGGTGTACTTGAAAAGAGACCTACAAGGGATGAAAAGTCTTGCTTGTGGGTTTTTCTTTTCCTTTTTTTTAATTTCTTTTTTTTATGTAGATGTCTGTAATAACAGAAGTGTGATGTAAAGCAGAGACATCTATACAAGTTGACTGAATCAAGTTACCATGGTTGTTTTCCCCTGAATTGGCTTTTTTTTTTTAATCTTTATGGGGCACTTTGCATGGGAATGCTGGGTGGCCCTTGTGGTATGAGTAACTTCATTGTATGGGTATCAGTCTCACCTCCCACATGCAACTTTCTCAGTATGATGCTGCTTTAAAAGCTGATGTTCTTTGATAGTGTCTAAAACTCTTTCTATCCCAGAGCTGGAGAAGGAATAGGGTTTGGACCTACTAGAAAGCATTGAGTATCTTGTCCATTATTTTCCTTCCCAGGGTAATTTCCAAAAGTAGTCAGAGCTGATACTACCTGCAGTGTGTGCTGTGTGATAGTTGAAGATAAAATTTATAAAAGAAGTCAATGAAGTAGTAAAAGAATGGGATAATAGGAGTTCTGAAGAAATCATATGTTACACATTATTGCAAGCACTTTGTGTCCATGCCTCGTGATGTCACTCATCTTGGAGATTAGGCAGGAATATGGTCCCCTTTAGCTATGAGAAAACTACATATCCACAATGGAATACTATGAAGCTGTCAGGTAAAATGAAATCATGAAATTTTTCTATATATGGATGGACAAGGGAACTATTATGCTGAGTGAAATAAGTCAGAGGAAGATATACAGACACAGAATAGTCTAACTCATCTATGGGTTTTAAGAAAAATAACAGACATTATTGTAATACACAGAAACAATAAAGATGAGGGCTGAAGGTCCAGCCCAAGGTATGAAGCTTGCCACAAAAAGTGGTGAATTCAATTAGAGAAATAAGTATACTGACAACTATCATGACAATGATAGTGAGTAAGAGAAGTAGGATGCCTGTCTTGAATACAGGCAGGGGGTGAGGAGGAGGGAAATGGGGGCATTGGTGGTGGGAATGTTGCACTGGTGAAGGGGTTTTGTTTTTTTTAACTGAAACCCAACAAAACCCAACTAAAACATGTTGGTAATCATAGTGCTTAAATAAAGATATTCATTAAAAAAGAAAATAATAATAAATAAAAATAAATGAAAAAATGAGAAAAAACTTCAAATCAGAGAAATCAAAAGAATATTATAGTGGTTAATCAGAATCATGTAATCTGGCTGAAAGGACTTCACTCTTTAGCCATACAGAGCTCTTATTCCTCTTTTATAGCTTTTATAATCTTGACCCCCTGGATAGTATCTGTATTCTATTCATTTTACTTGTTTTACTTAGCAGATTTTCACATTATTGTGATAGATTTATTTTGACTCATCACAATAGCCTGGAAGATGAACCTTTGCTCACAACTCTTATTTTATAATTGCTTTTAAAATAAGAGATTCTGACATAAAAATAAATGAAAATCCAAATCTTTCAAAATATGGACAGACAGAAAAATGTTCGTGAAGTGTTGATGTGAGACTTTTTATTGCAAACCACTGTTTTTTTGTTTGTTTTATTTTGTGTTGAAGTCAGAAACAAACATCAATATATTTATGTTGTTTTCATACATGTGTGTTGTGTGAGATGAGTTTGAGAGGTGCCATGTTAGCCTTTCCACAACTGCAGTGCTCAGTGAGCTGAGGGATGCAGTTTCATTGCCAGCAGCAGGCTAGAAGGGAACTTTGTCTAAACTTAAGAACCTTTATACCAATGACAACTAAATACATTGCAAGGTTCCATGACTTCATACATAAATGCTACCCTTTGGTTTGACCTCTGATTGGGTCTTATAATTCTTTTTGGCTCTTTAGCTTTTAGGAGAGTGAGAGCTACTATGTCTAGGAAAAATACTCTTGACCTGGCAGAATATATATAGGATGGCATTCTGTGGGTAGAACTGAAACTGAAGCACAGACCTTTTACTCTCCATCTTCCCAAACTGTAATTTTACTACGACATCTCAGTTGTTCCCTTGATGGGCATCACTCTTGCCTTGAAATAAAACACCTTTTATCTTAATTACCATTTTACATTATATTATTTTCTTCTCACTCTCCCACAGCTCAAGTGGATGAACTTCCTTGGCTGTATTGATTTCTGCTTCTATTGATTTCACTATGGCAAGTATTTATTGCCTATTTACCCTTTAACCTGCTGTGCTTTGCCTTTTTGCCTCCACCCTTGGCAGAAACTGTCCTTTAGAAAGTCATCGAAGGGATTGGAGCCATAGAACAGTGGGCAAAGTATTTGCTTTACTGTCTGACCTTGCCTGGCTGACCTATGTTCAATCTCCAGCATTGCATACAGTTCCCCAGCCTGCCAGAGATAACTCAAAACATCATAGTGTTCAAAACAAACAAATAAACCAAAAAATGAAGATATAAAAACTTTAAAATGACAGACCACAGGAAGGCCATTTTTCTCAGGACTTCTTCCCCACTTCTTAAGGGCTTTTTCTATTCTTATTGTGCATTGTTTCTTCTTATCAATACCTTGTAGACACAGGAAGCTGAATAGCCACTTCATATCCAATTACAGATGAAAATTGAAGTGTATACAGATCAAATAATACATACCACAATATTTCTTTTCTTTTATTGGAAAAGGGTAGGTGGGGGTGGTCTGGAAACCAAGCAGTGACTGGAATTGAACAGCATGGAATCATTTACTAAAGTCTGTTGAACCATCTCCCAGACCCTTGTGGTTGCAATGTGATTATAAGATCTTCATACCTAGGCTTTATTTTTAATTAACCATATATAGATTCTTTTTAAAATTATTTTTATTTAAATATTTTTTATTTTGAACAAAGTAAATTACAAACCTTTCACAGTAATATTTTAGGTACATAGTGATATTGAATCAGGGGCATTCCCACCACCAGAGACTTTTTGTGTTTTATTTTGTCAGGCCAGAGACTGATAGACCTCTTACATAAGACGTAAATGCTTTACAAATAAAACACACCCCTGGTTCCTTCCTTCCTTCCTTCCTTCCTTCCTTCCTTCCTTCCTTCCTTCCTTCCTTCCTTCCTTCCTTCCTTCCTTCCTTCCTTCCTTCCTTCCTTCCTTCCTTCTTTCTCCTTTTTTTTTTTTTTTTTTTTTTTTTTTTTTTTTTTTTTTTTTTTTTTTTTTTTTTTTTTTTTTTTTTTTTTTTTAATATATATAATTTTTATTTTGATCATAGTGTCTTACATATTGTTGACAATAACATTTTAGGTACATATTTACATAAAATCAGGGGGGATTCCCATCACCAATTTGTCCTCCCTACACCTCCGTTTTTGTCCTACCTCCCATTTCCTCTTCCCTCACCCCCAGGGCGGCTAGAATATGTGGTCCCCTCTGTATCCAACCCACTACTTAGTAGTCTTGCCCATGTTTGGTCTTAATGCCTCCCTTATCTCCCCCTCTAATTGTAGGCAGGACTAGCTAATTCAAGTTGCATGATTTTGCCTGAAAAAGAGAAGATAAATAAACTGGGGTAAGAGTCTAATACTCCAAAAATGGATGGAATCCTTCTAGAGGCTCTCATCATCGATTTGGGAGATGAAGGAGAAAAAGAAGTTGAAACACTCCACCAGTACCAAAAAAAAAAGAGTCAATTATCCAGTGGGGACTCCATCTATATCGGTAAGCACCAAAAAAAAAAAAAAAAACAAAAACAAAAACAAAAACAAAAAAAAACAGATGAAAAACAAAGCAAAACAAACAACCAAAAACCAAACAAACAAACCAAAAACACGCCATGGTCTTGAAATAAGAAACATGGCATAGCACATAACGAAAGAAGAGAAAAGAAGAGAGAAAAAAAAATAAGTATAATTGGGGACCACGATTTCAGTAGTCACACCCAAACAGAGAAATCGACCAAAATAGATAGGTATATAAAAATAATAATAACAATAATAAATGAAGGGAAAAATATATGTATATATGAAATAACCAAGGTTTTGTGGTTTTTGTATTTTTGTTTTTTTTTTCCCTCCTGCCCTGGCACAGTAAATATTGGGGTCATTCTAAAAGGAATTCACTTGGCCTAAGAAATATGGGGTTTCTCCGTCCTTGGAGTATACTGTCATGGGATCAGCTCTAGACTTTGCTCAGGATCATTTATTCTCCCGGTGGTGTTTTTTTTTGTGTGTGTGTGTGTGGAAGACTTCTGCTCTGTCCAGGGTGATACAATCAGAGCTCTGTGTGTAGAGGTCTCCGTATCTGCACAGATCCTGAGGTGGGACTTATGATGAAGTCAGTCTTTGTGGTTCTAGAGGTTCTGTTGCCTCAGTGTCGTTTTAATCCATCTTCTGTGGTTGGTGATCTTGGTCTTTGCATTGAACCTAGGATGGCTCCTAGGATAGCATCTTTCTTTGTGCTTCCAGAAGCCCCATTCTGTTGCAGTTGTCTCTGTCAGACCTTTGGGACTAGGGATCATGATTATTGTGCAAGTCATAGTGCAAACCCTGAACTAGGGCTTTTATATTGGGCCCAAGGTGTATACTGTCTGGTCGTGGTTCTAGTAGCCAGTCATCTGTAAGTCACGATCTTGGCTTTTGGGCCTACCAAATGGTGCCGCGTCTTCTGGTTTTGTCTTGTCATTATCTGGTAAGGTATGCTAATCTGCTCTCAGGACAAGTTGTTCGCATTTTCCTCATTGTCAGGATATCATGTTAGAGCTGGCCCTTGTTGTTGACCCCGCAGTATTAAGGCTGGCTCAGATGGAGTTTGTTTCCTGTAGCTGTTGTGAAGAGCTGTGCCAATCCTTTGTCTGGGATCAAGATTTTAAGGCTGGATGAATGGTATCTAATCACCTGAGGTCTAAGCTGATTCCACATGACATATTTTCAAGGTAGGAGATATCCCTGTATTGTAAACAACTATGAGTTCCTATCTCTAGTAGATAAGAGCTCTTTTTGTTTTTTATATATATATATGTAAGATTTCCCCTTTATTTAGTGTGTCTTTGCAGGGGGAAGTGGTGCTACATTATATTGTCGGTGTAGCTGGGGGTGGAGAGAGGGTATAACAGACACAGGTCACATACCCAAAAATGATAAAAATAAAAATTAAAATTAAAATTAAAAAAAAAAAAAAAAGAAAGAAGAAATAAATAAAAATGTATGTGCTCGCAAATGTATATGTAGGACCAACATTTAAAAAAAAAATAAATAAATTTAAGAAAAGAAGAAAAATGAGTTCGCGAAGGTTTTAAAGGGCCAAAGTGGTGCAAAAGACTACCTTACATTTGGGGGAGAGCAGGTAACGAGGTGGTGTATTACAGGTCCTATGCCTATGTTGGAAGTACAGTTTTTCCCATTGTCTTTTGGGTTTTTGTTGTAATGTGTGGGTTCTCAGGCATCTTCCTATCCCACCCCCTGACCTTCTTCAGGTTGGTAAAAATTTGCGGCAGGGAGGTCTTGGAAGAGTTCTTGCATTGGGGATACTTTTGGACCTAGGTCCAGTTTCAAGTAACAGTCCACATTAGGGGGAATAGGTAGGGAGGGCCTCGCAGCATGAGTCCGCAGGGGAGTTGGCTGTCTTTTCTTGTCCGGGACGAGGTGTGGGTTTGACTGGGTGTCCCTTCTCTTGGGTGCTGGGTACTGGTTCGTTGGGGTAGGAGGTCGATCTTGTTGCCTAATAGATTAGGAACTGAGGGTGAAGTGTTTTAATATAGAGGGAGGTCTGGATGGGATTGAGGGGTGGAGGGATAGTTGGGTTTCCAGAGGGGGGAAAGGGTAAGGTGTATGGAAGGGGTAGGGAGGGAGAAAAGAGAAAAATACATTAGAAAGAAAGGGAGAAAAGAAAAGATAGAAAGTAAAGAAAAGAATAGAAGAGAAAAAAATCAAAAAGCAAGTGGTGAGAAGAGAGGAGAGAATAACAAGGGAATGCTAGTTTGCTTGAATGTGTTCAGTGAATAGAGTATGTAGTTTGAGTCTGTTCGTTGCTGTTACTGCTTTGGTGGTTTGACTGGTCTCGTGCTTGAAACCCTAAAAGAAGGTAAACCTAGAGATAAAGTGTATGTTAAAGAGATTTCTCAAAAAAAAAAAAAATAAATAAAAAAAATAAAGAGTTTTCTCGGGGTCATCTCGTAGTGCAAACTAGGTATGGTATCTCGTGTGGTATCCCGAGCTGCCATCTTAGCTTGTCCGCCCTTTGTATCCAAGAACGCCTGTGGACAGAGAAGCTGGCTGATTCCGCGCCGCCCCTTTTTCTTTCTTTTTATCTTTCTTTTTTGAGGGGCTACACCCAGTGACACTCAGGGGTTATTTCTAGATATGTGCTCAGAAATTGCTTCTGGCAAGGGGGACCATATGGGAAGTAGGGATCAAATTAAGCCTGCCCTGGAGCTGCGGTGTGCAAGGCAAATGCCCTACCACTGTGCTATCACTTTGCCCTCCTCTTTCTTTTTCTTTTTTTCTCTTTCTCTTTCTTTCTTGTTTGCTTTCTATTCTTTATTTACTTACTTTCTCTCCTTTTTCTTTCTTATTTACTTCTTTTTCTTTCTCTTTCTTCCTTTTAACTTTCTCTTTTTCTCTCTTTTATTTTATTTTCTTTTTTTTTTATTTTGGAGTTACATCTAGTAGTGCTCAGGACTTCTTGGCTTTGTGCTTACGGGTCACTTTCAGTGGGCCCTGAGATGCTAGGAATCAAACCTGAGCCAGTCACATTCAAAGCAAGCACCTTACCCACTGTATTACCACTTCTGTCCCTCTTTTCAGCTTTTCTATGCTGTCATTACCATGCATACGTTGAGCTCTGTTTTACTCATAATCTGCCATGTCCTGGTATATTTGACCCTTGAACAAAATGAGTTAAAAAAAATCAAACATTTTAAAAGTCACCAATATGATCAAACTCCAGGTATACGAATATTTGGGCTGTTATCACAAGCTCTTTTTTGGAGTGAGTGTAGGCACTATCCCTGATTTCCACATACATTCTCATACTTCTAGAAGACCTGGAGATCAAAAACATGCTTCACAAAAGCTGCTTAGAATTTCTAGATTAGGCATCTGCAACTTTTTTTTTTTGTTTACTACAATCACCCACTTAGGAACAAACATATTTACATGACAAAATATAGCTAAAGTCACTTAATGTTCAGAAACAAATGAAAGAATAGAGTGGTCAGCAAGCAATAAGATTATACTAAACATTCTAACAATGACATAAGGACCTAATCGTAGATATAATAATTTTCACAAATTTGCTTGTAGCTGCAATTCTTTTAATTTTCTTCTCTTCTTGTCCTTCTCTTTTTCTATTTTTAAAAATAATTTTGCTTTCACTTATTTGAAAACAAATGTATCAAGATCTACTATGTCGATTATGTGATATTACCTTTTGAAATAAAGTAAATTAAATAAAAAACATTTTTTTTCAAATTTTGAAAGAAGTAAACTAGATAAATGAAAATGTTACTAGGAAATCTCAAGGAAGAGAAATTTTCATTGCAATTATGGTCTCTTGGTATTGTGACTTCATATCATGTCTATAAAAAAATGCAAGTGTAGGGGACAGAGTAGTAGTACTAAAGAACATGCCTTTCAATACTGTCAAGACCAGTTTAATCCCTAGCACCACATGGGCCCTAAAGCATTTCAGATTTCATCCCTGGAGACTTTTGAGCACCAAGTCTTTAATGGTGTAGGGAACCTTTCTCCTAGCTAGATACATTTGATATCGGAAGCATCATTTATGTTCCATGCTATACAAACAAATAAGCTATGGGTGATCACAAAAAATATACATGTCTGTCCCTTCATAGACTGGGACCAAATTCAGGACTATTTGGGCCTTTAAGATTCTTTGGTCCAGATATACTACATTCTTACTTTACTTAAAAAGTGTATATATTTATGGTTGGGGGCCATACACACCAGTGTTTATGGGTTACTATGGCTCTGCACTCAGAGATATAATTACTATGGCTTTAAACTCACTTCTAGTGATATTCAGGGAACCATAGGGTGTCAGATATTAAGCCCAGCTCAGCCAATATAAGGCAAGCATCCTACTTGCTCTATATTGTTCTATCCAACTCCTGCACCTCCTGCTTCAGAGCAAATGTGGACTTCTCAAGCAGAGGCAATCATCTTTCTGGTGGAAACTGTTTTCCTAATATGATCCCTCTCTACCTTTCCCTCTTGAACTTCATAGCAGCTCTGGAGCATAAAAGAAACCTAGCATTTTGGAACTATTGGTTGACAATTGGTTGGCTCTCTGTTTATTTATTTATTTATTTTTGGCTTGTCCATCTAGGAAGTTCTTTGGGGACAAATCCGTCCTTCTGCCCTGCTCAATACTGCTCTATCTCAGCACCAGTTGGGAGATGACTGTTTTCAAAGGGAATCCAACCTTCTATGTTTCCTGGCCTCTCTACATCTGCTTAGTGTTTGCAGACACAGCAGCTATTTAACTCTATCTAAAATATCTCATTGGTTCTTTTTCCCTTTGCACCTATCTCCTTAAAGACAATGATATCTATATTTTTCTCCATAATATCAGGGCATATTTAAAAAATAAAGGATGATAATAGTTTGAAGAAAAAAAAGTAAGCATTTTAGTGATCACTCATGAATCCTCAAAGAGAGACACTGTTTTAGAAATTCACTGAGGTGCCCAAGAAGTGACATTTAAATTGAGCCAGAAAATAATTTCTTTTCTTGAGCATAAAAGGGAGGAAGCTAGTAGCACTTGATTTCTGAGGAGGAAGAATATGGAACTCTGGACATTCACAAAAGGCCAGGTGCAAGGCTCTTGACTTGGGGAGATGAACTTAGAACTGATTAGAGTGATCAGCAAAATTTGCAAGTTAGGATGTGTCTGAGAATACTAGCTTGGGCTGTATCACAGAATATATGGTCTTTGGCAAGGAGGAGTGGAAGGAAGAGACTCATACATTGGCCCCTTTTCCATTTCTTTCATTTTGACAGGGTTTTTTGGGTGTTTACAAATTGCTAAGAGAGATTTTCTGTGAATGTTCATGGAGGTGATTTCTCTTAGAACTTTCATTATTGAGTTCTGTGCTGGGGTTCCCAGAGCCTCTTCTAGGAATACTGAAAATGACATTCCATACTGCTGAGATTTACAATATTTTTAGTAGGTACAGTCTATAAAAATACTTCATATTGATATATCTTATTTTAGTTATTTTTCTTGCTTTTCAGCGATACCTAGTGGTTCTCCTGGCTTTATGCTAAGGCTCATTCCTGACTGTTCTGGAAGCCATATGAGGTTCAGAGTATGAAACTGTATAAATTATGTATAAGGCGATCATCCTACTACTGTATTATTATTGCTCCAATACCTATTTCTCTTTGTAAATAAAATACTTCATGCTGGCTCATTTATTTTCCTAGACAAGATTTGGACCATTCCAGGTGATATTGGGAACCATTTTTGAAGCCTGAGATCAAAAACAACTGTTTTAATTCCCATACTATCTCTTCAACACTTGGGCTCAGTTTTTCAAAAGCAGATACTTTGTCTTCAACATGAAACAATTAAAGAAACTGAGCTCCCATATGATCCAGCAATACCACTAATAGGATTATAGCCTAGGACCACAAAAACACTGTACAATAGTGCCCTCTTCACTCCCATATACATACAGTACTGTTTACAACAAACAAAATCTGGAAACAACTCAGATGTGTGACAATAGATGAGTGGCTAAAGAAATTATGGTACATCTACACAACGAAATACTATGCAGCTGTTAGAAAAAGTGGTCTATACATGGATGGATATGGAGACTACTATGTTGAGTGAAATAAATCAGAGGGAGAGAGATAAACACAGAACATTCTCACTCATTTGTGGGATTTAAGAAAAATAAAAAAAAGTATAGTAATAAATCCAGAAACAATAGAGATAAGGGCTGGAAAGACTAGCCCATGATATAAATCTTACCACAAAGAGTGATAAGTGCAGTTAGAGAAATAACTACACTAACAACTACAATGACAATGATAGAGAGAAGTACAATGCCTGTCTCAATGACAGATGGGATGAGGGGGAAGGAAAACGAAGACATAGGTAGTAGGAAAGTTGTACAGGTGAACAGATGTATTATTTTATGGCTGAAAATTAATTACAAACATGGTTGTAACCATGGTACTTAAATAAATAAATTACTATTTTTGATGTTGTTTTTTGTTTGTTTGTTTGTTTTCGGCTACATCCGTTTGATGCTCAGGGGTTACTCCTGGCTAAGTGCTCAGAAATTGCCCCTGGCTTGAGGGGACCATATGGGATGCCGAGGGATCGAACCGCGGTCCTTCCTTGGCTAGCGCTTGCAAGGCAGACACCTTACCTCTAGCGCCACCTCACTGGCCCCAGAAATTACTTTTTTTTTTAAAAAAAAAAAAAGAAATTTCCACCTGGAAATCCCTCTGCCCTTCCATCCCAGGAACTATGATGTAAGAAACCTCTTTGTCTTTCAAAGAATTTGGAAAGCCTGGTAAACTGCCAGATCAATTACTGACATTTTGTCATTGGCCCTCTCATGACTGACAAAACACAGTTCTCATTTGCTCAGTGCCATCATAATACACAAGGTATGTGGGACTTTGCTTTCTCTTCCAGGGTTTGTACTTACTTGCATTGTTTTTAAAGGGGGCAAAAAATTCAAACTTGCCATTATTCATCAGATAATGAATGAAATGAAATTATCAAATAAAAGGAGATGGATGAGGTCCCCCCGCCCTTCAGTTCTGCTCAGGCTAGTGATTGGAATACTATCACCACAGACAGGAAACATCCGGTGTCACTGATGAGCACTAACTGCATGAATGCAGCTCATAGCCAGGCCAACGAGTTAAATTAGATGTTTTTACTCTGTCTAAGTCACTATCTTCCTTTGTTTCTGAGCCAAGTACTCAGAAATAATGTACCTTAATAAGAAAAGTAGAGATGATTTTAGTCTTTTAAACCATTATTCTTTCTGGGTTTAACCTAGCAGTGGTCCTCAAATTACAGCCCACGAACCACACACTGTATTTGTTCCCATTTTATTTGTTCACTTCAAACTAAGATATATGCACTGTGCATAAGAATTTGTTGATGGGCCCAGAGAGATAGCACAGCAGCGTTTGCCTTGCAAGCAGCCGATCCAGGACCAAAGGTGGCTGGTTCAAATCCCGGTGTCCCATATGGTCCCCCGTGCCTGCCAGGAGCTATTTCTGAGCAGACAGCCAGGAGTAACCCCTGAACACTGCCAGGTGTGACCCCAAAACCAAAAAAAAAGAAAAAGAAAAAAAGAATTTGTTGATAATTTTTGTTTTTACTATAGTCCAATCCTCCAATGATTTGAGGAACAGCTAACTGGCCCCCTGTTTAAAAAGTTTGAGGACCTCTGAATAGTATTGCATGAAGGTGCATCTGAGGCCTTGTTCTTGTCCAGCCACATTCTTGCTCCTTCTGGTTTATCTTTGGATAATTTTTGTCCTCAGCTGGGGATGCCAAGTGGATTTTGATCAAACTTTTTAACTTTGAGAACTTTGAGAAGTTTCAGTAACTTGATTGACAAGTATTTGGAGACAGCATGTAGAACTCTGTGAGAGGGATTACTCCTGGCTCTACACTCAGAAGTCATTCCTGGCAGGCTCAGGGAACCATATGGGATGCCAGGATTTGAACCACTGTCCTTCTGCATGCAAGGCAAATGCCCTATTTCCATGCTATCTCTCCGGCCCTGACATGCCTATCTTAATAATAGAATTTCTCCCCAATACCAGTGCCTAGAAGGGTTGCCCCAAACAGTACTTCCCACTGAAGGTTTTAAAATATTATGTTGACAAGAAGATGATTTCTCAGGCAGGTCTGACACGTTTTTTTAATTGTTTCCTTAATTATGATTCTACATGCTTGTACATCAGAGGTCTGAGGGGTCAAAGTGCTGGCTGTGAAGTTCTTATATGTAGCATGGGCAAAAGAAGAAAAGACTGTATATCCAAAAACACACAAAGTACTGCTCTAGCTGCCCGCTGAACCTTCTATGTGCTAGTGTATTATCCATGGGACACCTTCCCATGAATCCCAGTGTCAACTGTATTCCACTGCAATGGAAGTAACTGAACACACACTAATATACCAGTTATTACTTGATCACAGTGCAAATCTGACTGCCTCCTAGAGGCTATTGATAAAGGATTTCTTGGAGTTCCTTTAGGTTCTGACAACAGGACCAGCCAGGCATTCTTACAGAGCAAATGTCCTAGTGGAAAGTCATCCCTTTTGAGAGACGTGAGAGAAATCATGTCCGTTTTGTCACTTCTTGCTTAGGGATGACCACAGAGAGCCGCTCTCTGACCGAATAGCCTCTTAGCTGAGGGACATTTGTGTGTGTTTCTTCAATTGCAAAGCAAAAGGTGGCCAACTTCAACTTTACAGTCACAAGATTGCACTGGGCTCTTTGTGTCTGCCTTTATTATTATCTTAGTGGTAGAAAATGCCCCTTTGTTACATGCCCTTGCAGGATGAGAGGGATAATGCAGGCTTTAATTTCCCCTCTTGCTTTAAGTCCTTCCTGTTGGGATTCTTTTTCTTGTGAAAAAAGACCATTTGACAATTTGGGGCATTGCCTAACCACTACAGTGCTGCAGCTTCAGTGTTTTGATGTTAAAAAAAGAGCGCTCCCTTGCCACTCTTCCTTCAGGTCTCAAAAACAGAGTCTATCTTTGTCTTGTTTTTAATAGTTTATGACATCCAGGAGAAAAAGGCCTTGCTTAGTGGATACTAGTAACTTAAAAAATAAATAACCAATCTTAAAAATTGAACAATTTTTTTGTGGAAGTATGTGTCTTTGTGTGTAAGACAGTGGAGAAAAAAAAGGAGAGGATATATAGAGAAAAAGAAACATTTTTACAGAAATTTGACCTGCGTTTATGTAAATGAGTCAGATATTTTTAGAAACGTTTTTATAAAGTTTGTATTGTCCTGTGTCTTTTTCGATTCAAATTATGTAATGAAAGATAAAGAGGTTGAATTCATTGATTTGTTTTTAGGGCTTGGGACAGAACTACACAAATCCATAGCTCATGCTCACCTTTAAGTTTACCTTCCAGGTAGAATTTGTGAGTAAGTCACATCAAACTATCAATGGTCTAGACAGGCTTTCCAGTTCCCTCATTCATTCACATGATTATGGTAGTTCTCAGTGTAGTTATTTCTATAACTGCACTCACCACTCTTTGTGGTGAGCTTCATGAAGTGAGCTGGAAGTTCCAGCCCTCCTCTCATTGTCTCTGAGGATTGTTGCAAAGATGACTTTTATTTTTCTTAAAACCCCATAGATGAGTGAGACTACAGGTGGGAGTGGGGTGGGATGGAGGGAGATTTGGGACATTGGTGGTGGGAATGTTGCACTGGTGAAGGGGGTGTTCTTTACATGACTGAAACCTAATCATAATCATATTTGTAATCAAGATGTTTAAATAAAGTTAAAAGGAATAAAGGTGCCCAGAGGCTAGGATTAAAAAAAAATATCACTTGTCCCATGAAGTTGTTTCTGTGCCTAGAGTGTGAATTTCCTTGTTTTCACTCAAAATCAGAGAATGAAAAACTAGCATTCTCTGCTTCATCTGTAACATGAAGTTCTGAAAAAAATTATTTTCCCATTTAATTACTTCTTTACATGCATTTACAGTAATTAGACATCAGATGCAGTAGCTAAAGCAATTACTGTATGTCATTTCATAGAATTACAGTATAAACATACAGTAAATACTCAATAATCCATGACAAGCTACTTAAAAAGTAATAAGGAAATTTAATTTAAAATGTGGAAGCTGAGATGCATGATTTGCTTTTGAATAAAATACTCACAATTACAAAAAAGAGATTCCGGCCCTGGAAATCCACCACTGTTAATGTAGAACCTTCCACTGTGTGGGTCATTGGCCATCTCCTTTCAAAATGAACATCAACAATACATGATAAATAGCCTCTAATCAAAGGATTCCTGTTTAAAATCTGACATTACCTTCCTCTCTTCCCTTAGTTCCTCTCTCCTCCCTCCCGTTCCTTTCATTAGACACCTGCAATGGCCTCTCCTGACCTACATACATGCAATGAAAAAACAAGTAAGGCCTAACACCTGCTAACCAGCAAGCACACAAGCTTATTTTGCAATAGCCACACAGTGACACTGCTTGAAAATTTCACTTTGGCAGGTTTTTTTTTTCATATCACAATATATTGCAATATGAAGCATGGAGTTCAGATCTCAGTTCTCTTACTGCATGTTGCATAAATTTGGTGTTTCAGCCTATCCATCGAGCAGATGACTCTTTCTTAGCATGTAGGCAGACATCCCAAGAGTGTGGGAAGAACCTCTCATGGCTGGAGAGGACACTGGATGTGAGCTGCTGTTCTTTTGGCATTCATATATTAAATTGGGAACATTCACTTTTCTCTATTTAGGCCATCACAGCTTCTTTGAATAATCACTTTGGTAGGTACAACCAATTGCTATGTAGTAGAAAATTCTCCTGTAGTCACTGAACAATTCGAAATTTGCTCTCTCCTCAGCTATCAATGTTCTTCACTATCTGAAAGTAAAGCTTACAATAAAAACTTAAACAAGCTGAAATTCAGGAAACAATTTTATTTTAAAAACCTTTCTGAAGACTTACTTTGATTGAGAAATATAGTTTTCAGGACGATACTGTTTTAGTAATACAAATTCGCACCTCGGCAAATACAAGTTTCTATGCCATGTCCCTGACCAAAGTACTAGTATGTACTAGTATATACTTGGTTACCTCACTTTTGTGTCAGAATCCAATAATTGTGAGTTTGGCTTTTTCTGTCCTTCTGTTTTCATTCTGTATATCACATATATGTGAAATTATCTACTATTTATCTTTCGTTCTGACTTAACAAGCATTATCAACAAGAAAAAAGGCATTATCATCTCCTGTTCTAATAGGTGATTGTGAAACACAGTGCTTCATCTTTTTTAATAGATGACCAGTATTCCATGACCTATAGAGGCCACATCTTTATAATGGAATGATCAGTTGTTAGGCACTTTGTTTGACTGTTGTAAAAAGTACTGCAAGAAATATAGGAGTGGGGCTGAAGCCAGAGTACAGAAGGTAAGGTGTTTTTATTGTACAGTGACTTCTTGAGTTTAATACCTGTCACTTTATATGGTCCCCTAAGTACCTCCAGGAGTGATTCCTGAGCACAGAGAAAGGAATAAACACTGAGTACTGCCAGGTGGCCAAAAATGAAAAAGAAAATAAAAATAGGTCTTAATATAATGGGTCTTAATATCCTATCCAGTATAACTCTTTTTGTTCTTGCTTGGCAATTATTGGATGGAAGTACCTCTGAATTGAAGCATCCTTTGGATTTTTCTCTTGACCTACTTGTTCTCTACCCCAGAATGTTGCTTTGGCTTCCCAATAAAAATTTCGAATGGCATGGAAAAAACATTTGCAATTTCAGTTTTTCACCACTGAGCTATCGCTCCTTAGGAGCAGAACATTTGAGTATGTTATATTCCAGTAGGGAGAGAAAAGATCTTATGGGATTTTTGCATGCTTGTAGGAATATTGGAATATATAGTTTTCTCTCCTCACATGCTGCTGCCACCCTTCATCAATTTACACTATTCAAATGCAAACTCTGGGGAACCAGAATGGATACAATTATCCAGTTAGTGGACATGGTGAACTTCACCTAAAGAGACTAACTGGGCTTTTGAGGTGTGTCAAAAGATTCCATTTGGGGTCCAGAGATATAGCATGAAGTTAGGGTGTTTACCTTGCATGCAGAAGAACGATGGTTCAAGTCTTAGCATCCCATATGGTCCCCCAAGCCTGCCAGTGCTGGAGGTGGCTTCTGTCCTACAGCCATCAGTGGGATTTCAATGAATTCACTTTAGGGAGAGTGGGTTGCACGGGAGGCGAAATATAAAATATGAAATAATGAGACCACACAAAATAAATTGTATGGGGACCTGCATCTTCAATAGACGTGAGACAAATTTACTCTCTCCATGTTGGAAAATATATAGTCTGGTATGCAAGGTATTTTTACACACTAACTAAAAGTGGAGAACCTTAGGAGAAACAACACAATGGTACATATCAAAAAAACTAGCAGTTACAGATGAAAAGAATCCTGAGCTAACAAGGTAGGAAGTAACATGATTCTTATGACAAAGGAAGAAAACTGATTTGCATTTTCACTGACCACTATGCTTTTAGAAATGCATATTTATCTGGCCAGGGGGCAAAACTAGCAGAGCTTTGGTGCTGAGAATTTCACTGACTCATAGACTGAGGGCTGTAATTTTGGCCTGTATTTTTGCAAGGGAGAGAATGTGCCAGATAGTAAGAAAGAAATTGTAATGTTGCTATCATGTCATGAATATCAGAAATTTTGCCAGTAATCCTCTTAGGGGGTATAATTGACATCCACCAATGGGTCTACTGACTAAAATATTTCTTAGGGGAATATCAGCTTACTGCATCAGGAAAGTCAATAGACACATCTGGTGGGCTTGCTTCCCCTATATGGAGACAACTATGCTGCATGCCGTGACATGCCAGGAGCAATTTCTGAGCATAGAGCCAGGAGTAACCCCTGAGTGCTGCCGGTGTGACCCCTCAAAATAAAAACAAAACAAAACAAAAGACTCCATTGGGCTAGAGATTGTTTCTCATCTCATTCTCATATATCCAGCAACCACGGAAGGGGTCCAAAATCAGTTCCATGAGTTTAGGTCAGATGCTTTAACTTTGGCAAAATGGGAGATTTATGTAGAGATTGCAGGTCACCATCCTTTTCTGTTTAGGCTTCTGAACCCACACCCTCAAGGCCAACTAAGACTTAATCATTCTGTCTCAGAAAACTGGGTCAGGGACCATAATATCAGAAAATTTTTCTTTGTCCAGAATTCAGCTGTTTATTATTAAACATCTTAATAGTAAGATGTTTCTTATTATTGCCCAGCTGCTTCCAGCCTACCAGCTAAGAGGTTTTACCTTTTTTATTGAGGGCACTGTGTTAAAGTTCCCAGCACCCATTCCAAAAGAATGGAAATTGAGTGTTTAGATCTGGATTCCCCAGGAGCCCATGAACAGCATAAAACTATAGGTGCTGAAAACTTAGTTGACACACAGCTAAGTTTGGGACACATCGAAACCTCCTTTCTAAATGGAATTTCCTATCTTTGTTATTCCAAAAAGGTCAGGTAGTGGATACTTTATCTGATTTAAGACATTTTTGGTTCACTATACGATAATATTTTTATGATCTTCTTTATGGACCGAGAATTATAATTTTGTATGAATATGTCATCAGTTGCTTGGAAGTTTCTAATTTAACAATAGCCACAGAGAAATTGAGAGTTAGCCTCCATTTCAAGACTTTGTATTGGAGGGTACTTTAGTGTATCCCCCAAAATATTTTTATTAAAAAATCTAAGGACTTTAATGATTTTCAAAAAATCTTAGGTGATGTAAATGCAATCCATTTTTCTCTTTGGATTCAAACTCTGAACTCAGCATCATATTTAGCACACTGGAGAGAAATCCAGATTAAATAGCACCAGGTATATAAATGTAAAGGACCAAAGAATTGCAAATTTTCATGGACAAGCTCCCAAAGTCCTATCATTCTGGGTTCTTATATGGAGAGAAGGTATTGCTTTTAATTTTTGCAACTCCTCATACTCCTATGGCTGCTATTGATCAGTTGTATGGGCCTATACAATGGGTTTATTTACACAAAAGAAACCTCGCAAATTTGTGCTCTATTCAAAATTGATTGCTGCTCTTATAATCAAACAAGACTAAGTGGTTTATTTATTAGGTTTTAATCATGAAATAATAGTCCTGCCCTTTTTTTTTCCAAAAAAAAAAAAGGAATTAGAATGCATATTACCTCTCAATGAGCCCCTTCAATGAGCCCTACTAGATTTTTTAGGAGGAGTTTTCGCCCATTCTCCTGCTATAAAAGTCTGGGATTTTTGTAATCTCCTCTATTATATGTTCTGCCCCTTTAACTGATTCCCTCGTGTTACACATTGATGGGCAGTCATCAGTAAAAGACACTATCACTGACCCTTCATTGACCACAATGCCTACAAATTACAAGTCTGCTCAACATGTGAAACTTGGTACTTTAAATTACTTACTAAACATGTTTTAGAGCAATGCAACATAGTAAGTGACTCAACTTAAGTTGTAATATTGTTCCCAGGCATATTAACTATGTATTTAAGTGCTCATAATCAGGTTGTTCATAATTTACTTCAGAAATTACAAGTCCTTATGCAAAAAACATTCTGAGCCAATCTTCATCATTATATAAAAGCCCATTCTGGCCTCCCAGGGCCAATGGCTGAAGGAAATAAAACTGCTGTTTAGCCATGCCAATATTTAATTTAGTTGCCACAGAACATGTAATACTTCATACAAATGACTGACACCTGCATGTGAACTGTCATATTCCATGGAGGCAAGCCATACAGGTTGTCAATAGATGTACCACTTATACTCCTTTGAATAATAGAATACACATAGGTGGGGCCAACCCCCGAGGTTTACAGACAAATGAATTATGGCAAATGGACATTACATATGTTGACTTCTTTCCAAAGAAACAATCTTCATGTGGTAGTTGAAACTTATTCATATTTTATCTGTCAGGCACCAGTAACTTTTGAAAGATCTAAAGCTGTTTCCACTTTTAAGCTACAATGTTTTTCTGTCATGAGTGTCCCCAAATCGTAAAAATAGATAATGACCTCACATATACCAGTAAAACTTTTCAATCATTTTGCAAAGAATGGCAAATCAGACATATCACTGGAATCCCTGTAATCCACAGGAATAAGCCATAGTTAAAAGAGCTCACAGAACTCTCAAAACTCAATTATTAAAATATAGGAAAGGGGTCATGACACTGACAGTCATTTTTTCCTTAATACTATTTTCACTAAGCTTCCTGAATTTACCCCAAAGAGAGCCCTACACAGCCGCAGAAAAACACTCAGGTACAAAAAACAATACACATATTTGGGTAAAAATTTATAAGGAATGGATTACTGGTAATCTCATTTGAGGAAAAAAAAATATGCTATGTTTCCACAGATGGCAAGCCTGCCAAGTAACTCTGAGTCCCACTATGCCATATAAGAAGCAGGATTATCACAAATGAAAAATTCAGACACTGGTGCATGATAAGACTAAGCCTCCCCTCAAACTCAACACAGACTACTTAAAAGAGCAGGTGCAGGAAACAAAAGGCAACTTCAATAAGTAACCAGTACAATAAGCTGCCACAAAATACTGAGGCAGAGATATTGGGATAGAAATGACCAGTTCCATCAGGCTGAGAAAATCCATGAAACTACGCCTGCCCAGTGGGGCCCGACTGTGAAAAACTGTGAGTGCTGCCTCTGTGTGTCTGTCTACTGTCCCCTTGCATGAATCTCTTGGGAGTGGGCCGAAAAGAGGCTCCAGAAAACTAGCTCTCCCAGAGGCCATTTCCAGGGCGGGACTCTAGAACATAAAAACCTGCTAAGCTTTGCAGAAGCCGGGTCCCCTGTTTGTGACATCAGGCTGGAAAAATTTACGAAAATACGCCTGCCCAGTGGGGCCCAACTGTGAAAAACTGTGAGTGCTGCCTCTGTGTGTCTGTCTACTGTCCTGTTGCGTGAAACTCTTGGGAGTGGGGCGAAAAGAGGCTCCAGCAGAGCACTTAGCTTTGCTTCACTACGGAGCCAAGCGCTCTTTCTAAGAAAAGAACACCATCGCAACAAGAAGAAAAAATTGCACTAAGAACAGTGCTGGATCACAGAAGCAAGCATTTCTCTCTGGACTGTCTTCTCTGTTGCATGCTCGGGCCTAAGATTTGATCCAGTGCGAGGCTTCATCCACAGAGGACTCCCCTCCCTTAGAGGCAAGTCAGCCCATCCAGAAAGGGCAGAGCCACAGAAGTGTGCTGCCTGCATCATATAGCCAAGGAATACCACCACAACATGTAGAAAAACCCACAACACAAGTGTGACAATGGGGAAACAACGCAGGCCAGCATCAGACATAGAGAATGAAGATGACAATTCTAATGACCAGATAAGGACCAACCAACTAATCAACCACTCAGATAAGGACTTTAGACTAGCAATATGAAAGATGCTCAACGAACTCAAAGAAACCATGGATCGAGTTGAACAGAACACTAATAAGAACCAAGAAAATATGAAGACAGAAATCACAAAACTCCAAACTGAAATAACATGTCAACTAACAGGACTGAAAAAGTCAGTAAACGAAGTGAATGACAAAATGGATAAGCTCTGGGAGAGGGCATCAGAAGCTGAGAATAGACTTGGTGCTGTGGAAGATGAGATACATAACAATTCCATATAGAAGGAGAGATTGGGGAAAAAACGTAAAGCAAATGAACAGACAATGGAAAAATTAGTCAAAGAATGGGAACAGATGAAAATAGAAGTCTATGATAAGATTACAGAAAAAACTTAAGAATCATTGGAGTCCCAGAGACCCAGGAAGAAAATTTCCAGGAAGAATAAACAGTCAAGAACATCATTAAAGAGAAACTTCCAGAGCTAAAGAATATATGTGATCAAATCCTGCATGCTCGAAGAGTACCAACCAAAAGAGACCCCAAAAAAACCACCCCAAGGCACATCCTAGTCACAATGACAAATTCCACAGATAGAGACAGAATTCTGAAAACAGCAAGATCAAAAGGGGAAATTACGTTCAAGCAAGCATCCTTGATATTTAGAGCAGACCTGTCACCAGAAACACTCAATGCCAGAAAGCAGTGGTGGGATATTGTGACAAGACTGAATAAAATGAATGCTTCACCTAGAATACTATACCCAGCAAAACTCACTTTCTGGTTTGACGGAAGAATACATGGTTTCACAGACAAAAAGCATCTCAGAAACTTTACAGACTCAAAACCAGTCTTAAGAGAAAAACTGAAAGACCTGATTTAAGACAAGACTAACCAAAAGACACACCAAATTTCGATATAAAGATGGCATTAAATATCAGGACAATTATTTCTCTTAACGTCAATGGACTAAATGCACCAGTGAAGAGACACAGAGTGGCTAAATGGAACAAAAAACTCAATCCAACCTTATGCTGCCTACAAGAAACATACCTTAATAGTCAGAACAAACATAGACTCAAAATAAAAGGCTGGAGAAAAATTATCCAAGCAAACAACACCCATAAAAAAGCTGGAGTGGCCATAATAATATGAGATAATGCAAACTTTATACTCAGGAAGGTTGTAAGGGACAAAGATGGACATTTTATATTAATCAAGGGGTATGTAGAGCAGGAAGAAATAACTTTCCTAAAAATATATGCACTGAATGAGGGGCCAGCAAAATATTTAATACAACTGTTGACAAATATGAAAAATAATATCAATAAAAACACAATAATTCTGGGGGACCTCAACACGGCTTTGTCAACACTGGATAGGTCAACCAGACTGAAACCCAACAAGAATATACTAGACCTGAGGAGAGAAATGGAAGAAAGAGGCCTAGTGGATATATATAGGACATTCTCCAGGATAGACTACATGCTGGCACATAAAACATACCTCCATAATATCAAGAGGATAGAAATTTTGCAGACTACCTTTGCTGACCACAAGGCTCTGAAATTATTTGTGAATTCCAAAGGGACTCAGAAGGAAAACCTTAACACCTGGAAGTTAAACAGCCTCATACTCAATAACCAGTGGGTCCGAGATGAAATAAAGGAGGAAATCAAAGAGTTCCTGGAAACAAATGACAATAAAGACACAAACTATCAGAACTTATGGGACACACCAAAAGCAGTACTGAGAGGAAAATTTATAGCTTTGCAAGCACACATCAGGAAGGAAGAAGGAGCTTACCTGAGTAGCTTAATGACACAGCTAATAGAACTAGAAAGTGCTCAACAAAAGGACCCAAAAATAGGGAGACAGAAGGAAATAACAAAGCTGAGAGCAGAAATCAACAAAGTGGAAACCCAAAAAACAATCCGAAAGATCAACGAAAGCAGAAGTTGGTTATTTGAAAAAATAAACAAGATAGATAGACCACTGGCAAACCTAACAAAAAAAGAGAGAGAAACTTGATAACTCGTATTAGGAATGAAAAAAGAGAGATCACTACTGATATGACAGAGATTCAAAGGGTAATCAGAAACTACTTTGAGAAACTCTATGCCACTAAAAATGAGAACCTGGAAAAAATGGATAAATTCTTGGATTCTTATAATCTTCCACAATTGAAGGAAGAGGATGTAGCATATCTAAACACCCCCATCACCATTGATGAATTTAAAACGTTAATCAAATGTCTGCCCAAAAACAAAAGCCCAGGCCCAGATGGATTAAGTAATGAATTCTTTCAAACTTTCCAAGAGGAACTACTACCAATCCTGGCAAGACTCTTTCATGAAATTGAACAAATGGAAACACTTCCAAATAGTTTTTATGAAGCCAACATCACCTTGATACCTAAACCAGACAGAGATGCTACAAAAAAAGAAAATTACAGACCAATATCGCTGATGAATGCAGATGCAAAGATTCTCAACAAAATCCTGGCAAATAGGATTCAATGCCTCATTAAGAAGATCATCCACTACGATCAAGTAAGTTTCATCCCAGGATGATTTAACATCCGTAAATCTATCAACATAATACACACATCAATAACAAGAAAAATAAAAACCACATGATCATATCAATAGATGCAGAGAAAGCATTTGATAAGGTCCAACACCCATTCTTGATCAAAACTCTCAGCAAGATGGGAATGGAAGGAACCTTTCTCAATATAGTTAAGGCCATCTACCACAAGCCACTGCCAAATATTATCCTCAATGGAGAAAAAATAAAAGCCTTCCCTCTAAATTCTTGTACAAGACAAGGCTGTCCTCTCTCACCACTCCTATTCAACATAGCACTGGAAGTACTCGCTATAGCGATTAGGCAAGAAAAACATATCAAGGGAATCCAGATAGGAAAGGAAGAAGTCAAACTCTCACTGTTTGCAGATGACATGATACTCTACTTAGAAAACTATAAAGACTCTACCAAAAAGCTTCTAGAAACAATAGAATCATACAGCAAGGTGGTAGGCTACAAAATTAACACACAAAAATCAATGGCCTTTCTATACACCAATACTAAAAAGGAAGAAATGAACATTTAGAAAACAACCCCATTCACAATCGTGCCACACACACTCTAATATCTTGGAATCAACTTAACTAAAAATGTGAAGGACCTATACAAAGAAAACTATAAAACTCTGCTGCAAGAAATAAGAGAGGCACGCAGAAATGGAAACACATACCCTGCTCATGGATTGGCAGGAATAACATCATCAAAATGGCAATACTCTCCAAGGCATTATACATATTTAATGCTATCCCTCTAAAGAAACCCATGACATTCTTCAAAGAAGTGGATCAGGCACTTTTGAAATTTATTTGGAACAATAAACACCCTCGAATAGCTAAAGCAATCATTGGGAAAAAGAATATGGGAGGAATTACTTTCCCCAACTTTAACTGTACTACAAAGCAATAGTTATCAAAACAGCATGGTATTGGAATAAGGACAGGCCCTCAGATCAGTGGAATAGGCTTGAATACTCAGAAAATGTTCCCCAGACATACAATCACCTAATTTTTGATAAAGGAGCAGGAATTCCTAAATGGAGCAGGGAAAGCCTCTTCAACAAGTGGTGTTGGCACAACTGGATAGCCACTTGCAACAAATTGAACTTAGACCCCCAGCTAACATCATGTACGAAGGTAAAATCCAAATGGATTAAAGACCTCGGTATCAGACCCAAAACCATAAGATATATAGAGCAACACATAGGCAAAACACTGCAGGACATTACAGGCATATTCAAGGAGGAAACTGCACTCTCCAAGCAAGTGAAAGCAGAGATTAACAGATGGGAATATATTAAGCTGAGATGCTTCTGTACCTCAAAGGAAATAGTGCCCAGGATACAAGAGCCACCCACTGAGTGGGAGAAACTACTCACCCAATACCCACCAGATAAGGAGCTAATCTCCAAAATATACAAGGCACTGACAGAACTTTACAAGAAAAAACATCTAATCCCATAAAAAAATGGCGAGAAGAAATGGACAGACCTTTGACAAAGAACAAAAAATACAAAAATCAAGGCTAAAAGACACATGAAAAAATGCTCCACATCACTAATCATCAGGGAGATGCAAATCAAAACAACGATGAGATACCACCTCACACCACAGAGAATGGCACACATCACCAAGAATGAGAATAAACAGTGTTGGCGGGGATATGGAGAGAAAGGAACCCTTATCCACTTCTGGTGGGAATGCCGTCTAGTTCAACCTTTATGGAAAGCAAGATGGAGATTCCTCCAAAAACTGGAAATCAAGCTCCCATACAATCCAGCTATACCACTCCTAGGATTATACCCTAGGAACACAAAAATACAATACAAAAACCCCTTCCTTACACCTATATTCATTGCAGCACTATTTACCATAGCAAGACTCTGGAAACAGCCAAGATGCCCTTCAACAGACGAATGGCTAAAGAAACTGTGGTACATATACACAATGGAATATTATGCAGCTGTCAGGAGAGATGAAGTCATGAAATTTTCCTATACATGGATGTACACGGAATCTATTATGCTGAGTGAAATAAGTCAGAGAGAGAGATGAAAATGCAGAATGGTCTCACTCATCTATGGGTTTTAAGAAAAATGAAAGACATTCTTGCAATAATAATTTTCAGACACAAAAGAGAAAAGAGCTGGAAGTTCCAGCTCACCTCAGGAAGCTCACCACAAAGAGTGATGAGTTTAGTTAGAGAAATAACTACATTTTGCACTCCCAATAATGAGAATGTATGAGGGAAAATTGAGAGCCTCTTTAGAGTACAGGCGGGGGTCGGGTGGGGAGGAGGGAGACTTGGGACATTGGTGATGGGAATGTTGCACTGGTGATGGGTGGTGTTCTTTACATGACTGAAACCCAAACACAATCATGTATGTAATCAAGGTGTTTAAATAAATAAATTAATAAATAAAAGAAATGACCAGTTCCAGTATTTTAGTTCTGTAGATGAGGGAACTAGTCCTGCTTTCACCAGAGTTCATAATTTAGGAAAAACTTGTTAAATTACATTATTACAACGTTTCTATTATATTACAAGTTTGACTCTTACCAGAACCATTAGAAGGAAGACACTATCAGTTAAATTCCTTGGGACATAAATGCAAAGTGGCAGAAGAGTTTTGTAAAATTATAAAAGCCTGTGGGCAGGAAAACACAGGTATATCAACCCCAAGCCCATTGGAAATCTAACCGACCAGTTTGCACAATCAACAAGATCCACATGAATGACTTCTATTCCTGTCTTCATCAGAAGTTGAACAAAGCTGATAGGCAGAAAAGACATAGAGGAAAGTAATGAACATCTTGTTGACTCAAAAGTTGAAAAACAAACTTGGCAGAGACACATCAGTTTAATGAGTCTATGATTGCTACATATTTCTAATGCCAGTTCAAATCCACAGTTTTGTGCCTCATCTGTTGCAAAGAATCTTGAAAATTTGAGATCTTTGTTCATTTATCCTTGCCTTTGACATCTACAAATAAATGCATGTTGAAAGATTGACTTTAATTATTTTCCAAAGAAGAACAATTAAAAGACAATAATAGGGTTTATTGCAGCCATTGCAACACAGAAGGATTCTCTAAAAAGGATAGAGATTTGAAAATTACCACCTGTGTTCGTAATACATCTAAAATACTTTTTGTATGACAGCAAGTGGATGAAAAAACTACAGACTTACTTGGACTATCCTTTAGAAAACCTTGAATTGTCACAGTATACTATGGATTCTAAAGACAAACATAAAGAACACAATTTATTCTGTTTCCAAACATTTGGTGAAATGGAAAAGGATTTTTGCAATATCTACTGTAAAAATGCAGCAAGATAATGCTGGTTTAATTTGATGATTAAGAAGTTTCACAGCAACAACTTGAGCTAAGGACCTACCTTGTCACCTGATGGTGAGATGAAATCAGAAGAAACTTCATCCTTTGACCTGTGTAAAAATCAAGTTCACTAAATACAGAAGAATGACTACAACAACTGGGAATGAGCAGAACTTCTGGAACCATAAAGAAAGACTATCCTAGACATCTAGTGAGGATCTGTGTGAAAACCAAGATCTCCAATTACAGAGGGTTGACTTAGACAACCACAACTGAGCATAATGTTTCCTGGCATCATTAAAAAAACCTGGGGGTTCGACAATGAACAGCCTGGAGCCTGTAGTAGATCCTATGACAGTATGTATCTCTTAGGCCAAGGGAATTTTCTTTCTAATTTTCCCAATAGTAACAGTGCCTATACCAAACAAACAAACAAACAACACCTCCAGTCCCCTTTTTTTTGTTGTTGTTGTTTTATTTTTTTCTCTTATTTTTTGTTTCATTTTGTGTGGATTTTTCTTTCTTTTTTTTAAAATTCATGTTTATAGCTTCTAGACAGGGCTCCTTTCCTTTTGTTTAAAAACAGAATCATAGTACATGAATCATCTTGTTCTGCTTCATAAATTGAGGAAAAAGAGGGAGGAAGAAAAAAATATGGATGGTACCAGGGGCAAAAAGTCTCATAAACAATGAGGCTCAACTAAAGTCAACGACAATAGAATCAAGAGACCCAAACTACAAGAAGCTAAACACAAAAGAGACTTGTTACACTAGCAGTCTATGGGGCTATGGATGGAGGTAACGGATGTATGTATGCTGGGAACAGGAGCAGAGGGAGGTCAACACCGGTGGTAGGAATTGCCCTGATTAACTGTAACTATGTACCTTAAATATAACTGTGAAAGACTTGTAAAAAAAAAAGAAGTTTCAGAAATCTCCAACTCCTCTGCATCTAATATTCTTTTTAATACTTCAAAGAGACCTGTAGCAAAGAATACAGCTATTTAGATTAAGCAGGTGTGCAACTAAATGCTCTTTATAGTTGTCTATAAAATTTCTAATGTTTTTACTTACAGAAATAGGTGTAGAATACATTTGGAAAACATGGTCTCCCACTATAGTGCTCACTATTAGAATTGTTAGTGTCTTAATTTCTATTCTATTATGTTTATAATAACTATTCAATGTTTTTGTTCACAGTGATCTTTGGATGTATAGTTTGGATGCCCTAGTTTTGCATTACAGTGCATATTGTATTACAGTGCATATTGTATATACAGTGCTCATTATAATAATTTCTTAACAAATATTTTACATTACTTACTTTCAATTTGATTATGTATGCTTATATGATCTAATGTCTTTCTCTACAGATATTTTGGATAATGCGCCTGAATTCCATGAACTCTTGCTACAATGCTCAGTCATTGAGTATGATTTTGCAATTCATTTTTAATTCATGCTAGTTTTCTACTATACATTATGCCTTTATTCTCATTTTGCCTTCAGGAATGTTCGAGATGTTGGATGCTTAAGACCTGTAATACAATGCTCTATGGTGTAGACTCTTTTTACTCATCCTCATATTACTTGGTATTCTAGACTTGAATATTATGATTATTTTAAGAATGTTCTATGTACATTCTAAACCATGAAGCCTTTTTGAGAAAAGTTCTCTTACCTCAACAATGATTACTCTAACAAATTGGAAAACTTTTCCACCTGACATACTGGCTTTATATTTTTAGTGCTTTGACCCTTTCCACCTGGGTCAGTCTTCAATTGCAATGAAGATCTATGAATAGATCTTCATCGTCTGCCTGTGTGTCTGTGAGTGTGTGTGTGGTCACCTATATGTCTGTTTAATGTTCGTCCTTATTGCACATAATGTCTATTTTGTATATAGTCCTTCTTTCTCCCCTCTCCTACTTACCACTTTACAAATCCTTTTCCTATTTTCTTTTTCTTTCTTTCTTTCTTTCTTTCTTTCTTTCTTTCTTTCTTTCTTTCTTTCTTTCTTTCTTTCTTTTTTCTTTCTTTCTTTCTTTCTTTCTTTCTTTCTTTCTTTCTTTTCTTTCTTTCTTTCTCTTTCTCTCTCTTTCTTTCTTTTTTTCTTTCTTTCTTTCTTTCTTTCTTTTTCTTTCTTTTCTTTCTCTTTCTTTCTTTCTTTCTTTCTTTCTTTCTTTCTTTCTTTCTTTCTTTCTTTGTTTATTATATTTATTTCTTTCTTTCTTTCTTTCTTTCTTTCTTTTCTTTCTTTCTTTCTTTCTTTCTTTCTTCTTTCTCTTTTTCTTTCTTTCTTTCTTTCTTTCTTTCTTTCTTTCTTTCTTTCTTTCTTTCTTTCTTTCTTTCTTTCTTTCTTTCTTCTCTCTCTCTTTTTCTTTCTTTCTTCCTTCCTTTCTTTCTTTCTTTCTTTCTTTCTTTCTTTCTTTCTTTCTTTCTTTCTTTCTTTCTTTCTTTCTTTCTTTCTTTCTTTCTTTCTTTCTTTCTTTCTTTCTTTCACTTTCTCTCTCTCTTTCTTTCTTTCTTTCTTTCTTTCTTTCTTTCTTTCTTTCTTTCTTTCTTTCTTTCACTTTCTCTCTTTCTTTCTTTCTTTCACTTTCTTTCTTTCTTTCTTTCACTTTCTCTCTTTCTTTCTCTCTTTCTTTCTTTCTTTCTTTCTTTCTTTCTTTCTTTCTTTCTTTCTTTCTTTCTTTCTTTCTTTCTTTCTTTCTTTCTTTCTTTCTTTCTTTCTTTCTTTCTTTCTTTTTCTTTCTTTCTTTCTTTCTTTCTTTCTTTCTTTCTTTCTTTCTTTCTTTCTTTCTTTCTTTCTTATGGTTTTTGGGTCACACCCGGCAGTGCTCGGGGGTTACTCCTGGCTCCCTGCTCAGAAATTGCTCCTAGCAGGCACTGGGGACCATATGAATCACCGGGATTTGAACCAATGACCTTCTGCATGAAAGGCAAACACCTTATCTCCATGCTATCTCTTAGGCTCCCCTATTTTCTTTCATTCTATCACTCCTCGTTCATTATTTTTCCCTGGTTTACCTTTTTATCCTCAGATCTTAACATCCTTGGAAACCTCACCTCTAGCCCAATTCCTGTCTCGGCCCTGGGAAGAAAATGCCCAACACACTGCTGTTAATTTGCTCTCATGGCCCATTTTCTTCCACATCCCTTCATCATGGACTGTTGCCCATAAATGGTTTCAGCTTTTTTAGAGCCCCTCAGCTCTAGGACATTTCCTGATCCATGCAAACTGTTTTTTCCCTGACTCCACAAGACCATTTTGCCAACAAAAGTTGTGATCCAGAATTTATTTTTTTCTCAAACTATTTCAAACTTAAAAGAAATATGTATACTTTTTATATATTTCTTAGATGTATTTCCTCAATATATAATTCTTTATTGTATATTTCATTATGTAGATGTAATTTTCCCCTCCTCTTTGGATTTGCCATTATACATTTGTAGTAGATAATATAAATAGTATTGCTTGAGTTTTGTGTTTTAGATAAAACTAGGTTATAGGAACAATGGATACCATCTATGGAAACAACCACAATTGTGTTTAACATTACCAGGATCCAAGCCTCTACCAGAGAAGACCTACCACTGCTTTGGCATTGACTTACTCCAAAGAGTGCTCCCAACACCCAGGTGACTCAGCAACAGTCTGCATGCAGGGCAGATCGCTCCGCATTTAACAATATGCTGAAACTAGAGGATGCTCCACATCAGCCTGACATCGATGAAAGAAAAGCACAGAATCCAGAGTCTGTAGTAGAATGCCTGTCTTGAATACAGGCAGGGGATGGGAAGGGGGGGGGGGTAATGTTGCACTGGTGAAGGGGGGTGTTCTGGTTATGACTGTAACCCAAATATGATCATGTTACTTAAATAAAAAAATGTATTAAAAAAAACCTAGGTTATCGGGATTGTTTGGTTTGTTAATATTTCCTCTTAGGCTCCAATAATATCTTGTGTCACTGTTCTTTTTTTTTAATTAATAATTTTTATTTTGACCTAAGTGGATTACAAATCATTCACAGTACTATTTTAGGTACATAGTGACATTGAATGAGGGCACTGTTCTTTTTGCATGGCCAAATTAAAAGGGGGAAATTTTAGCTACAGAGAGGAGCTACTACCCATAAGGGATGGAAATTCCAAATTTTTTTACAGGGAGACTGTCACTTCCTTTCAGTGCAAAATGTTAATTTTATCTGATGGTCAGAGATATCAGCCCATTGCCCATTTTCCTGTGTAACCTTACTTGATGGTAAGACCAGCCCATTTCTGGAAGGGTTCTTTGGAAGGTAACAAATGAGTTGCCTTAGGAGTGTAAAGGGGATTGGGGGAGATTCAGGGAGAAGCAGCAGGAGAGGTTGGAAGAATGGAGATATAGAAAACACGCTGAGATGCTGGGTGGCTGAAATAGGATGCTTAAAAGGTTAGCCTAGGTGGCTAGGTTGTATTATTAATAAAGCTTCATGTCTCCTAAAACCTAACTGCCTGTGGATCAATTCCTCCCTGCTATGTACGCTATACCTTCAGACACACAGGGTGGAAAGGTTTGCGGGCATGTGGCTCGGACCAGCAGAGAAAGGCCTCCCTATTCTTCCATCTCACCATCCAAGACTCAATAATTAATATGTATACATACATATACCCTGAACATTTGCCATGATAATTTGACTCAGGCTTCAGTTGTTTGGATATTGGCTATTCACCCTTAATCCTTGGGTCCTATATTTGAATCTGGCATGGTTTTCTGCACCTACACCATGAATCAACCTTCTACCAAGGACAGGCCCTAGAATTGTCTTAGCACCTACTTGCCCCAGGGTGTATAATAACCTGACGAGGTAAAAATCAGCAATGACTTGCTTTCAAGGCAGATTTTCTTGCCTTGCCACCTAATGATGAGATGATATCAGGAGACACTTCATTACACCTGACTGGCACAGGATCTGTGCAAATGCCAATTATAGAAGCATAGCTGAGACAATCATGTTGAAGGAGAACCTTTTCTGAGATCATGAAGAAAGATTTTAGGGTTAGACAAATCAGTATGCTTGTAGCCTGTAGTTGGTCTTATGGCAAGATTCTTCTTAGATAAGAACACTCTGTTTTTTAGAGCAAAGGTTTCTTTTTTAAAAATTTCCCAACTTTTGCTGCCCCATATGCAAAAAACTATCACTTTTTTTCTCTTTTAGATAAAGGCATCTGCCTTTTTTCCGTAGAACACTGGGACACAAATTATTTTGTTTTACCTCCTATTTCTGTATTTTATATAAAGTTGAAAAGGGAGATATGTCGGTATATATTCAGTATAAGTCTGTTTTGTTGATGTTTGGCAATGATTGGATGAGAGGACTTTTAGATTGAAGCATCCTTTGGATTGGTCTCTTACCCTATCTGTTCTCCACCCCAGGTGTGTGTGGTCTTGGTTTCCCAACATTGACCCCAGATCTCAAGGAAAAACCACTTGCACTTTGATTTTTCCACTTCTGAAATATTTGCTCTTCTTAGGAGTGAGATGGCCTGTGTATGGAAAATCCTGAACCTGTTTTATCCACTTAAACATGTGTGGATTATTTCCTGTGTCTGTATTTGCTTCCAGACCTATATTCTTTCAGTCACCTGGGGTTGGGGCATGAAGCTTTTGCTTCAAATAGGAATGAAAGAATACTTTTTATTTGTGTGTTTGAATATATCCTTAAAAGTGGGCCCGGAGAGATAGCACAGCGGTGTTTGCCTTGCAAGCAGCCGATCCAGGACCAAAGGTGGTTGGTTCAAATCCCGGTGTCCCATATGGTCCCCCGTGCCTGCCAGGAGCTATTTCTGAGCAGACAGCCAGGAGTAACCCCTGAGCACCGCCGGGTGTGACCCAAAAAAAAAAAAAAACACCAAAAAAAAATCACCTGATTCAGCATTAATCTCTTCAAGGCGTGTCTCGCTGGGGCTGTGAGTTTTCTGTTGGAGTTGTGGATTGTGCTGGTTTCTTTGCTTGGCAGACACTTGGGGGCCTCCCCAGGCATCCCCTGACGGCTTGCCTCGGCTGAGGCGTGTCTCGCTGGGGCTGTGAGTTTTCTGTTGGAGTTGTGGATTGTGCTGGTTTCTTTGCTTGGCAGACACTTGGGGGCCTCCCCAGGCATCCCCTGACGGCTTGCCTCGGCTGAGGCGTGTCTCGCTGGGGCTGTGAGTTTTCTGTTGGAGTTGTGGATTGTGCTGGTTTCTTTGCTTGGCAGACACTTGGGGGCCTCCCCAGGCATCCCCTGACGGCTTGCCTCGGCTGAGGCGTGTCTCGCTGGGGCTGTGAGTTTTCTGTTGGAGTTGTGGATTGTGCTGGTTTCTTTGCTTGGCAGACACTTGGGGGCCTCCCCAGGCATCCCCTGACGGCTTGCCTCGGCTGAGGCGTGTCTCGCTGGGGCTGTGAGTTTTCTGTTGGAGTTGTGGATTGTGCTGGTTTCTTTGCTTGGCAGACACTTGGGGGCCTCCCCAGGCATCCCCTGACGGCTTGCCTCGGCTGAGGCGTGTCTCGCTGGGGCTGTGAGTTTTCTGTTGGAGTTGTGGATTGTGCTGGTTTCTTTGCTTGGCAGACACTTGGGGGCCTCCCCAGGCATCCCCTGACGGCTTGCCTCGGCTGAGGCGTGTCTCGCTGGGGCTGTGAGTTTTCTGTTGGAGTTGTGGATTGTGCTGGTTTCTTTGCTTGGCAGACACTTGGGGGCCTCCCCAGGCATCCCCTGACGGCTTGCCTCGGCTGAGGTGAGTGTTTGGGGGCCGGAGTTGCAGATCAGGCTGACTGCTGGACCCCTAGGCCCGGCAGACATTTTGGGACCTCCCCCAGCCTGCATCAACCTGGGAACTTTGACCTGATTCAGCATTAATCTCTTCAAGGCGTGTCTCGCTGGGGCTGTGAGTTTTCTGTTGGAGTTGTGGATTGTGCTGGTTTCTTTGCTTGGCAGACACTTGGGGGCCTCCCCAGGCATCCCCTGACGGCTTGCCTCGGCTGAGGTGAGTGTTTGGGGGCCGGAGTTGCAGATCAGGCTGACTGCTGGACCCCTAGGCCCGGCAGACATTTTGGGACCTCCCCCAGCCTGCATCAACCTGGGAACTTTGACCTGATTCAGCATTAATCTCTTCAAGGCGTGTCTCGCTGGGGCTGTGAGTTTTCTGTTGGAGTTGTGGATTGTGCTGGTTTCTTTGCTTGGCAGACACTTGGGGGCCTCCCCAGGCATCCCCTGACGGCTTGCCTCGGCTGAGGCGTGTCTCGCTGGGGCTGTGAGTTTTCTGTTGGAGTTGTGGATTGTGCTGGTTTCTTTGCTTGGCAGACACTTGGGGGCCTCCCCAGGCATCCCCTGACGGCTTGCCTCGGCTGAGGCGTGTCTCGCTGGGGCTGTGAGTTTTCTGTTGGAGTTGTGGATTGTGCTGGTTTCTTTGCTTGGCAGACACTTGGGGGCCTCCCCAGGCATCCCCTGACGGCTTGCCTCGGCTGAGGTGAGTGTTTGGGGGCCGGAGTTGCAGATCAGGCTGACTGCTGGACCCCTAGGCCCGGCAGACATTTTGGGACCTCCCCCAGCCTGCATCAACCTGGGAACTTTGACCTGATTCAGCATTAATCTCTTCAAGGCGTGTCTCGCTGGGGCTGTGAGTTTTCTGTTGGAGTTGTGGATTGTGCTGGTTTCTTTGCTTGGCAGACACTTGGGGGCCTCCCCAGGCATCCCCTGACGGCTTGCCTCGGCTGAGGTGAGTGTTTGGGGGCCGGAGTTGCAGATCAGGCTGACTGCTGGACCCCTAGGCCCGGCAGACATTTTGGGACCTCCCCCAGCCTGCATCAACCTGGGAACTTTGACCTGATTCAGCATTAATCTCTTCAAGGCGTGTCTCGCTGGGGCTGTGAGTTTTCTGTTGGAGTTGTGGATTGTGCTGGTTTCTTTGCTTGGCAGACACTTGGGGGCCTCCCCAGGCATCCCCTGACGGCTTGCCTCGGCTGAGGTGAGTGTTTGGGGGCCGGAGCGCGGCCGCTCCGCTGCGCTTCGCGGCCGCGCACTCCACCTCGCCAATGAGTACCACCACAACACGTAGAAAAACCCACAGCGTAAGCGAGACAATGGGGAGACTACGCAGACCAACTTCAACCATAGAGAATGAAGATGGAAACTCTGATGACCCAACAACGACCAACTACCTAAGCAGTCTTTCAGAAATGGAGTTTAGAGACGAAATATGGAGGTTGCTATCAGATATCAAAGAAAGTATAAATCAGAGCACTAATAAAAATCAAGAGAATATGAAGACAGAAATCAGAAAACTCCAAACTGAAATATCAGATCAGATAACAGGTCTGAAAAACTCAATAGACGAATTGAAGAACATAATGGATGAGTTTTCCAACAGGTTAACAGCAGCTGAGGATAGAATTAGTGCTTTAGAAGATGAGATGCATAACAACTTTACACAGCAGAAGAGATTAGAAAAAAACCTCAAATCAAATGATCAGACAATGGAAAATTTACTCAAAGAATATGAGAAGATGAAAATAGAAGTCTTTGATAAGCTCAACAGAAACAACTTCAGAATCATTGGAGTTCCAGAGACCCAAGAAGAAAATCTTCAGGAAGAATCAATGGTTAAGAACATCATCACAGAGAAACTACCAGAGCTAAAGAAAACATGTGACCAAATCCTGCATGCCCGAAGAGTACCAGCTAAAAAAGACCCCAGTAGAAACACCCCAAGACACATCCTAGTCACCATGATGAAACCCACCGATAGAGATAGAATACTGCAAGCAGCAAGATCGAAAAGGGAAATTACATTCCACGGAGCATCCTTGAAATTTACAGCAGACCTGTCACCAGAAACACTCAAGGCCAGAAGGCAGTGGTGGGACGTAGTGGCAAAACTCAATGAAATAAATGCTTCGCCAAGAATATTGCACCCAGCAAAACTAAGTTTCAGGTTTGACGGATGTATACACGGCTTCACAGATAAACAACAGCTCAAAATCTTTGCAGACTCAAAACCAGCCTTAAAAGAAAAACTGAAAGATCTACTCTAAAAACAAGACAGAACAAAAAACACACCAAACTTCTACACAAAGATGGCAATAAATCCCATGACAATTATTTCTCTCAATGTCAATGGACTAAATGCACCAGTTAAGAGGCACAGAGTGGCGAAATGGATCAAAAAACTGAAGCCAACCTTCTGCTGTCTACAAGAAACACACCTGAATAGTCAGAATAAACATAGACTCAAAATCAAAGGCTGGAGGAAAATCATTCAAGCAAACAACACCCTTAAAAAAGCGGGGGTGGCCATACTAATATCAGATGACACAAACTTTATACTCAGAAAAATTGTAAGGGACAAAGATGGATATTATGTACTAATCAAGGGATTTGTACAGCAAGAAGAAATCACTCTCCTAAACATATACGCACCGAATGAGGGTCCAGCAAAGTATTTAATACAATTGTTGACAAATCTGAAGAAGGATATCAATAATAACACAATAATTGTGGGAGACCTCAACACAGGCTTGTCAACACTTGATAGGTCAACCAAATGGAAACCCAACAAAAATATACTAGACCTGCAAAAAGAAATGGATGAAAGAGGCCTAGTAGATATATATAGGGCACTCTATCCTCAGAAACCTGGATACACATTCTTTTCCAATGTACATGGATCATTCTCCAGGATAGATCATGTGCTGGCACATAAAACATACCTCCATAAAATAAAAAAGATAGACATTTTGCAGGCTGCCTTTGCTGACCACAAGGCTCTGAAGTTAGATGTGAACTGCAAAGGGACACAGAAGAAAAAATTTAACACCTGGAAGTTAAACAGCCTCATACTCAATAACCAGTGGGTCCGAGATGAAATCAAGGAGGAAATCAAAAGGTTCCTGGAAACAAATGACAATAAAGACACAAACTATCAGAACTTATGGGACACAGCAAAAGCAGTACTGAGAGGAAAATTTATAGCTTTGCAAGCACACATCAGGAAGGAAGAAGGAGCTTACCTGAGTAGCTTAATGACACAGCTAATAGAACTAGAAAGTGCTCAACAAAAGGACCCAAAAATAGGGAGACAGAAGGAAATAACAAAGCTGAGAGCAGAAATCAACGAAGTGGAAACCCAAAAAACAATCCGAAAGATCAACGAAAGCAGAAGTTGGTTCTTTGAAAAAATAAACAAGATTGATAGACCATTGGCAAAACTCACAAAGCAAAAGAAAGAGAGAAACTTGATAACGCGTATTAGAAATGAGAAGGGGGAGATCACTACAGATACTGCAGAGATTCAAAGGGTATTCAGAGAATACTTTGAGAAACTCTATGCCACTAAATATGAGAACCTGGAAGAAATGGATAAATTTCTGAACTCATATAACCTTCCACGGTTGAATAAAGAAGAGGTAGCATATCTAAACACCCCCATCACTATTGAGGAAATTAAAACTGTAATCAAAAATTTACCCAAAAACAAAAGCCCAGGCCCTGATGGATTCACGAATGAATTCTTTCAAACCTTTCAAGAGGAACTACTACCAATTCTGGCCAGGCTCTTTTATGAAATCGAAAAAACAGGAATACTTCCAAATAGCTTTTATGAAGCCAACATCACCTTAATACCAAAACCTGATAGAGATGCTGCCAAAAAAGAAAATTACAGACCAATATCCCTGATGAACACAGATGCAAAGATCCTCAACAAAATCCTGGCGAACAGGATCCAGTGCCTCATCAAGAAGATCATTCACTTTGATCAAGTAGGTTTCATCCCAGGAATGCAAGGATGGTTTAACATCCGTAAATCTATTAATATAATACACAACATAAACAACAACAAAAATAAAAATCACATGGTCATATCAATAGATGCAGAAAAAGCATTTGATAAGGTTCAACACCCATTCTTGATTAAAACTCTCAGCAAGATAGGAATAAAAGGAACCTTTCTCAATATAGTCAAAGCCATCTACCAGAAGCCAGTGGCAAATATTATCCTCAATGGAGAAAAACTAAAATCCTTTCCTCTAAATTCTGGTACAAGACAAGGCTGTCCTCTCTCACCACTCCTATTCAACATAGCACTGGAAGTACTTGCTATAGCGATTAGGCAAGAAAAAGATATCAAGGGAATTCAGATAGGAAAGGAAGAAGTCAAGCTCTCACTGTTTGCAGATGACATGATACTCTACTTAGAAAACCCTAAAGACTCTACCAAAAAGCTTCTAGAAATAATAGATTTGTATAGCAAAGTGGCAGGATACAAAATTAACACACAAAAATCAATGGCCTTTTTATACACGAATAATGATAGGGAAGAAATGGACATTAAGAGAACAATCCCATTCATATTTGCTCTTCTTAGGAGTGAGATGGCCTGTGTATGGAAAATCCTGAACCTGTTTTATCCACTTAAACATGTGTGGATTATTTCCTGTGTCTGTATTTGCTTCCAGACCTATATTCTTTCAGTCACCTGGGGTTGGGGCATGAAGCTTTTGCTTCAAATAGGAATGAAAGAATACTTTTTATTTGTGTGTTTGAATATATCCTTAAAAGTGGAAGAAATTGATGGGGAATAAGCTAGATGCATTTTTACTATTTTAAGAAAGCTCCATACTGTCCTCTGTATATTTTAGAGCAGTTTGCATTCCCATTAACAGGCAAAAAGCATTTAATTTTCTGTAGGCTTTCTCTAGTTTTGCTTGATTCAGTCCTTTTGTACCTCTTCTTATATAGGAAGAAATCTAAGTCTATCTTCCACATCATAAAAAGAGATATTTAAGGAAGTCTTTTGTCAAACATGAAAAACAAGGGGATACCATAAACCCAAAAGCTTGTGTGATCTAGTGCATATGTGTATGCCCCTGTTCATGCTCAGATTCCACCTACTCTCAAGTTGAGCTTCTACTCCAAGTACATTTTTTGGAATAAGTACTACAGGAAAATCTTTTTTCCCAAATAAAGAACTTCAAAGTCAAGTAAGTTTAGAGAGGGTTGATTTACTCTTAGACCATTTGTAATATAATTAGACACAAGACAAAAAACTTTCAGTACAATGTGGACTTTAGGAAAAATGTGCATTTTTACTGCTATCTTTGATGCATCACCCTGAAAATGTATTATATAAGTCTCCACTGCCAGCAAAAATTGTCACAATTTTATTTTATTAGTATTGGGAATATACTGATACCAAAAATATGTCTTTAAGGAACCTTCTCAGAGGCATGTTCATGTAGATCAGTTCCAGGCAGGACCCAATTCAGCTGGACTTTGACCATAGGAGGTCCCGTCTTCTCAGATTCTGAATTATGGTTTCTGGAAGCATGTAGCATAGTCAATGCACAATAAAGAATCCATCCTCCCCTTAATACCTCGTTTCTTGGTCACTACGTTTCAACTTTAAATGGAATTCATTTAGAGACATTTTTCTTAGAACTTCTCAAAAAGGACTGGAATATAAACTGACCAACAGTCTCTACACTTCCTTCTCTAAGAGCTTAGACACAGTGACTATATCTGAATCTGTAGTTAGGGTTGTCAGTTAGTTCTCTGCTATTAAAGGCATTTCCAGGAATTTCTGCCCTGTCCCTTAGGACCCTGCTTCTGCATCCCTTTCTGTCAGAACATTCTGCAGCCACATTCCATCAAAATTCTCTCCCTCTCCTGTTCCCACACAACATCCCAATATTCTTGTTTCTGTCTTTTTGGTCTAGATCAGTCCCTGCAGCCTCCTCAGGCTTCTCTCCACTCTTTCTTTATTTATTGCATCTTGGATTTTCATGGATGGTAAATTTATTTTACATTTGTTGCCACAAAAAGTCTACCAATTCCTTCATTTACATTTTTCAAACTGCTCAGATTCTAGAGTCCCTTAACTTGGGTTTGTTTAATGATTGGCCATGGCAATAGAGCAATGATGTTCTTTAAATTCTGCAAAGAAAAAAGAGCCCCTGTGAATTATGTTCCAAATTAAAAAGGGGGGAGGGCGTAATTCAACCTGCCTTCTCTGCTTTCATGTGCAGAACTAGCTACAAGCATAGGGATGGTGCAGCTTTCTGCAGAATCCATCCGAATCTTCCTAGAAAGATTTGGAAATAATTCTTTTATTTGCTTGTAGCTTTCTGAGGCCTTGTAGAGAATAAGAACATCAGACCTGCAAGACAATTTCTGTTGCTGAATGTACGAACAAAAGGTTGCTTTCTGATAATGAGCTTTGCTGATGTGGAGTTAAATCCACAGCATCATGGTGTCTACACAATTCCTTGTATTATTTTGGCAAGAAGGCACAAGGCTCAGAGGATGTGGCTCTCATATCTGGACCTCACAGTCTGGTAGACAACATTCCTAGCAATCTTGAAGAAGCAAATATGTTAGGCATTAGGTGGCATTTATCCATTGACTATCTTTGAACACTAAAGCAGGTTTTTTTGGGTTTGTTTTGTTTTGCTTTGTTTTGCCAATGGCTTTGATGTTTCTTCTGAGTTGTGCAACAATTTCTTTTTCCTTATAAAAATAATTATATCACATGTCTTTCACTGTGTCCCGCCCAGGTTAAATTTCTAGCATTTCATATGATTTCATTAAGTCTACCAGGAATGAGCTCTGGCTGTAGAGCCAGGAGTGAATCTTGAGCACAATTGTGTATGTCCCCAAATAAAAACCAAAAAGCTCATTGTAATTATTTTCAACACTAACTTTTCAAAAGAGAATGCATTTGCCTTCTTTTACCCACTTTAAATGGTTTAAATGACAGGTATTTTATCCTGTGCAAAAAAAAGAGGGTGACAAAAGGAAAGAAGAAAGAAAAAATTAAAAATGCTTGCATTTGACACAAGTTAATATGTCTCCTTACTCTGTGCAGTAGTCATGTTGGGATTTGAGAGGTGTTTATCTTGTCAATGTTCTCTTAGCTGCAAGTTAAGTGTGATCCAATGTGGGACAGACATCAGCAAATATAAGCAAAGTGAAGTTTAAATTTACTCGTTATCCCATATGAATAAAATGTGATATATAAAATAGTAAAAAAAAAAAAAGCTTTTCAGCCACAATCATTATTCTTTACTTTCACCTTCTCTCTTTCTAGTCTCTCCTCGTGTGTTTCTTCTACCTCCTAATCCTCGTTGCCAGTTCAGTTGATCATCTACACTAAGGCTATAGAACTAAAACTTACACTTAATTCCAGAAATGTATCCATTTTTAACATCATCATTATTATGGCCCAAAGTAGAATGTTATACCCAGCAGTGTTCAGACTTAAAACAGAATAAGAATATATATCTCTTCAGAATAAAATATTGATTTGACCAAACTGAAGCTATTTTCTCTTCTGTTTCTGAGGGAATGGGTTAGAATGCACCCAACCAATCATGCTGAAGCGTGATTCCAGGCTCTGTGCTCTGAAATTATTCATTGCGATGATTGAGGGACTATATGGCATGCCAGGAACTAAATCCAGGACAACTTGTGCAAGGCAAGTGTTTTTCACACTACTTTATCTCAGCACCTCCCTGGTTCAACCTTATAAATATTAATGATAAGTGCATAAAAGAATAATCCTTGAGAATTGTGTTCTTCATTTTATCATCAACTATCAGCAAATCAGCTGTAACAATTACTTTGTGAATATTCAAAAGATCAATGCAGAGATAATTGGAAATCAATTTTCCCTCTCCAATTAGATATCAATATTAAATTCTGTTATGTAGTAGAAACTGAGGTGACATTCATGTATACATTCATGTATATGTACACTCATGTATATATGTATATATACATATATGTAAATATAAGTATGCATGTGTGTTACTTTCCTAATTGTCCTAAAATTATATTGAAAAAATTAAGCCATATAATTTAAATTGTAAAGTTCCATGCAATTGCATTATTAATTAGAATTAAATTATTTGGTGAGGATCTTGGAAGCATAAAGGAAAAAAAGTATAATTATTTAGTAATGTTTCCTGTAAGTATGGGGAATTGTATTATCTAAATTAGGTGAAGAGGCTAAATGATAAATGTTTCTCCATTTCAGTCTTAGATTTAGTGATTTTATTTGAAAAATTAACAATTTTTCTTTTTCAGAAAAAAATGAGTTTCCAAATAAGAAAATCATGGCCAGCCTCACATACTATTACTTAGGATGTTGTAAAACATTGCAAATACTGCTTCTGTTTCCCTTTTTCCCCAAGGGTATACTTTCAAAGATATAAAAAAAAAAAAAAACTGCCATGCCCAAGGGCATGAAGCATTTTACCAGTCTGTCTAAGTTTTCTCAGAAATGTCTAGGATGTAGTAACTAAATTATTGACAACCCTTTGCAAGAAAATCATGAATGCTCTAATTTTGATACTTCATTTTAAATTTTCTCAATACTTAATAGAATATATACATGTATTGATTTTTAGTCATGCACACCTAAAAAGTATGTCAAATGTAGTATTACTTCAATTGCAATAAAAAAGAAAAATATATATACATATACATATACACACAGATTATCAGCAAAAGAAGAAACCTTCAAATTATTCAAGTGTTCCACTTGCAGAAACACATTATCCACAGGGCTCACAAATATAATCAAATGTCAGGAGAAGTCCTAATACTTTGTAGAAAGCAAAAAATACTACTCCATTCTGGCTTAGATTATCTCAAGAATTTGGCTCATAGTAAACTGGATTCAAATAGCCTCTATGGGCAATTTGTGTAAATCTATTGCCTGCATTTTATGAACAACAAAAAACCTGGGTACATCCTACTCCAAGAACAATTTTTTTTTAATATGGAATGCTTCACGAATTTGCGTGTCATCCTTGCGCAGGGGCCATGCTAATCTTCTCTGTATCGTTCCAATTTTAGTATATGTGCTGCCGAAGCGAGCACAAGAACAATTATTTTTTTTCTAAAAATTCTGGGCAGAATGAATATCTGCTTAATCATGAACTTTATTGTATTTTTGAAAGGTAAGGATGTTTGAGAAAATGCAACAATCAGTGGTCTCATATTTAAAAGAGGAAAGGTCAAGAGATGATACTCATTTTTAAAATATTTCACTGATCTTCGTTATTTCTTCCCCAGAAAAATAAAGAAAATATGTATATGGTAGTAGTTTTGGTAATACATCATATTTTTTATTACTTGATACATGCTCTGTGTTAGCATAGAATATTAAAGTGTATAACATCTCAGGTCTAAAATGTTGCTGCAGAACAATTAAATAAGGGGGCCGGGCGGTGGCGCTAAAGGTAAGGTGCCTGCCTTACCTGCGCTAGCCTAGGACGGACTGCGGTTCGATCCCCCGGCGTCCCATATGGTCCCCCAAGCCAGGAGCGACTTCTGAGCGCATAGCCAGAAGTAACCCCTGAGCGTCACTGGGTGTGGCCCAAAAACAAAACAAAACAAAACAAAACAAAAAAAAACAATTAAATAATTCTCTAGTATTTTTGTGTATAAATAAGCATGCCCATATACACATATATACACATGTGGGATATATATATTTATATAAAGTATGTGTACTATATATACATTTATACAGGGTATACAAAAAGCATTTATAAATATACATGTTTAAGGTGCTGATTCTATATTTATATAATATAATATATTATATATTATATATACAACTATATGATAATATATAATATATATTATATTTATATTATATATAAAATATAAATTTTATAGCATGATTATTATTACACTATCTCCTGGAGTCTAGTTATGGGAGTAGTTTATTTAAACTGAAATTGTTTCAAGGGCTTATAAAATGTAAATCAAATATAGATCACAAGAATGCAAGTCTCTGAATTTCTCTATGGCATTACCTTCCCATATATATTAATAATTAGAAAAGTATTAACAAACAGATATTTGCTTGTATCTAATAAAAACTATTTTATGCAGAATTATAACTATTTGGTTTCACTTTTTCTCTTTCACATTTCTTTGCTGAAAATTGAATTAATAACATTAAAATCTTCTACCTTCTTCACTAAATACATGGCTTTAACAATGCTTAGTAATTATGTTTAGCAAATACTTGTAAAATATTAAAACTGGCCACATATTTTTATTTGAAAAAAGGTATTTTATGTCGGTATTGAGACAAGACTACATCTAATCAAATAAAGAGCTCTTTAACTGCAAGGGACTAAGTTATAATTGCTCTGGGAGTGGTGATGTTGAGTTTTCTGGCTTTTGTAGATTTATGTTTTTAAGCCACAATGCTGAGTTCACAATTTTGCTTTAGAATGAATATATAAACACCTGTAAGAGGAGGATTTCAGCCATATTGAGGATCATATTAGAAATAAACTGAAGCTTAGAGTGCAATTACAGCATTAAGTCTCAAACCACTGTATAGTTAGAAACAGTTAGAAAAGATTGTCTATTTGCTTTGTGGGCTCTGGGCCAAAGTTGTGAAAGAGATTCAAAAAGTCTGTCTTGGCCATCCTGTTGGAAAGCAACTTTGCTGACTAGGGCTGTTTTATATAGCCTATTTGTCAACATTAGAGGAACTGGATTGCTTGCATTGATTAGTAGGATGTGTGCTGTGAGTGGTCCTATGTTTCTGGGTGTCTTAGAAGCCTAGAGAAGAATTAGGTATATCTGTGTATTGCTTAGTACTCATATACATCTAAATGTTTCATGTAATCACTCAGGAAATTGTGTTCTAAAGAACTTATATTTTAATTTTCTAGCACTTGAGAACTTTTTTTTTTTTTTATGGAGGAGATTAGGGCCACACCCAGTGACGATTAGGCCTTATTCTTAGTTTGGTGCTGAGGGATCACCGCTGGAAATGCTCAGATTATATGGTGTGGTGGGAATTAAACTTAGGTCAGCAGTGTGCAATATAAGTGTCTTAAACCTCATATTATCTCTCTATTCCTTCTTGGCAACTTTAAAAAGTCTTTAAAAAGTCTGAACAGGATTGTTTCCATTTATGAGAATGAGCTTGAAAAAGGAATTCAGATTTCAAAGTTTATTCACTCTACACATTCATTATTCCCCAAGATTAGTTATTGATGTTGAAGTGTCTTTTAGTCTCCATATTTTAAATAAGTTAAATGCAGCTCCGTTTTTTAGTTATAGACCATCAAAAACATTTTTAAAAGAGTAATACAAAGAAAAACAAATGAGCAATGAGATTTTAAATTAAATTCCAAGCAACTGAAGAATACCTTCGCTCCATCTAGCACAATATGGAACACCAAAATACATATGATCAAATACCTGTCTTGTAGATGGTGTAAAGGCATCCTATTAGATGTAGGAAAAATAGGAGGAGGTGTAGGGCTCCACTAAAATATAAACCTCTCTCCTAAGGAGGTAAGAACATTCATTTCCTAAAAATGTCACAGGCAGGAGAATCAGATTCTTATGAAAGAAGCTGAGAACCATTCATTAAAATATGAATGTAATGACTCAAAAAGTACCTATGACACACTCTTCTACAATTCTGCTTATATTTTGACACTTCACAAACTGTTTTCTTTTACATTCATATGTGTAAGTTGTAAGTTGTTGTATTGTATTTCTATGTTTCTATATATTTCACATCTAAATATATTATATGGTTTTTATATGTGAATGTAAAAGAAAATGAAATTCATACAATAGCATAATGGTTATTTAATAAATATTTAAGTCAATTATTTCAGGAGAAATATTGACTTCCTTGACTCTTTTCTATGGAATACTAAACAAATTTACTAGAGGACCTTATCACTATGATTATCAAAAGTCTGCGTTCTCAAGAATAAAAGCAAATAAAAGGAAACTATGACATTTGTAGGTCAGAATAACAGAATACTAACCATAGTTATAATGTATTTATAACTGCATTATAATTATTTATACATAATATACATAATTGTACATAATATATACATAATTATATTATGTATATATAACTGCATTATAGCATTTCTTCTACTGAAGGGGTTCTTGCCTCTTGTATATAAAAAAGAGAAGCAGAAATGACTTTGGGGAACATCTTGTCCAGGGATTCATACAATGTTGTGAGGTCTTAGCTAACTCACAGAAATCATTCCCTTGCCTTTCTCCTCTAGACTGTCTAGGATACAAAGATACATTTCCACTATTTCAAATAAAAAGCTCCACTTTGCACCCTTTCTTCTATGTTAATACTTATTGGCAATCTTACTGTATTTAATACATAGAGAGACCTTCTAAATTTGACACTGACATACATTGCAAACATTTTAAAACTAAAGCCAGGACTTATCAAGGGAAATATATATAACACATTTATGTATATGGTTATATATATTTATGTGTATACTAATTGTATGTATATGGTTATATATATTTATGTGTATACTAATTGTAAATATATACATATCTTATATGTATATAATAATGAGTACATGCACACAGGCTGAGTTATATATCAAAGTATGACTTGGTATTTATACATTTTACAGTAATTTTTTAGGTGATCATGCCTAGCCATGCTCCAGAGTCACTCCTGAGCATTCCTGAGCATTACTCCTGAAATTTATTCATGAAATATATCTGGCAGTTCTCAGAGTAACATATGAGATGTGAGGGATTGAACCAAGGGAGGTCATATGCAAGGCAAGCATCCTACCTGCTGTACTATCTCTCTAAAAAACTTTTAAAACTACCTGCATTACTTATTGTTCTGCACATAATTGCAAAATAATAATCCTGTGGAATATAAGTGATCACTTTGGAAGATAAATGAATACCAAATTGCTCTTAAACTTTGTAAATATTTTCTCTTAATTATATACTTATTCTGAACTTGTAAAGCCTTCACAAAAGCCTTCTGCTTTTGTATGCAGATCATACTTTATAAAGCATGGGCTTATAAATATGTATCAAATGCAAGTGCTGTTTACTAACAACATTAAATATTACAATTATGGTGGCAAAAGGGATGAAAGGTGTGAGACAATACTTAAATAAGTAATACTTATTTAGATATAGAGAATGCTGTCGTAAGGGAATATTTAAGAAATTTCATTTTTAAAGATCTCTTCAAAGTCTTGAGAAAAAAGGCAAAAAAAAAAAAAAGAATGCTTAATGAAGTGGTCATCAGAAGTCAGCAACTTTTCTTTTATAAAGAACCAGATAATAATATTTTAGATTTCAAGGATCTCTAGGTAAAAAAATTTCCAACTTGCTGTTTGGGTGTTCCATTGTAGGAGTTTAGAAGCTCTATGTAAAATGATCAAGGAGTTTGTAGACTCTCATCCCTAAAATTTCTGAATCTCCAGGTGAATCTGGTTCCTGGATCTCCAGCTGTGTGACTGAGTAGGTTTTCTTCTATATCTCACTTCTGTGATCTGCACAGTATTTTGATTCTGTGTTACGGGTGCAAAACATTTCCAGGCTCTTGTCTGACTGCCCTTCTCTCACAAGTGAGAGAACTTTCCATAGACAGAAGTCACATTGTGTTTTCTTGTCTTTCCAGAAACCTATCATGGCACCCAATGTGCCTCATTGACATGACCTCTGTCTCCTTCTCACACCTACATCCAAGGATGATGCCAATGACATGTGAGCACATCAATGTAAAAATTGAGAAGGGATTATTTCCCCAGGAGAAAAAAATGAATAGTGGTAAAACTGAATTTCTTCCGTTAGAAGAAATGCAAGTCATGTTAGAGACACCACAAAGCTGGATAGGGTTCTCTACGTTGGCATAGTCACTAGGTGTCTCAATTATAAAGTAAAGATACAATATTGCTGTAGTGCCTGGTATACATCATGAGTATCAGAGGGTGACTAAAACTAAAGTACAAGGAGACATTTGGATGGATGGTGCAATGTAAAAACAAACCAAAAAGTGATGATCCACACACAGAGCATGGATAAATGGAAAGACATGAATTCTATAGACTGCACTTTGAAAAACAGCATCATCTGCATCCTAACTGGATTTAGCACTTCCTTCTACCAGGTCAGAGTTGTAGAAATTGGAATTGTTTCTCCTCCCTGATCGCTGGGGATCTGGTTCCTTACCCATAAAATTTATATACTCAACACAAAAAGTTCCCCCAAAAGATAATGGTTCCAATTTCTAGAATATCATAATTTGGACCAAAACTTTTATTTTTCTTCTCATGAGTCACAAAAATATTCTTGAGAAGGAAGTGTGAGTTATGTGCAAATGTTGATAGGTAAATAAAGTATTACTTTATTTTCTTGTAGATATAAAGAACAAGAAAAGATGTTTTTAGCTAGAAGAAGGCCTAATAGAATTGCTACCATAGGGAGCATTTCTAGCAATGAGAAATTCATGTATAGGGGCCGGGTGGTGGCGCTAAAGGTAAGGTGCCTGCCTTGCCTGCGCTAGCCTTGGACGGACCGCGGTTCGATCCCCCGGTGTCCCATATGGTCCCCCAAGCCAGGAGCAACTTCTGAGCGCATAGCCAGGAGTAACCCCTGAATGTCAACGAGTGTGGCCCAAAAACCAAAAAAAAAAAAAAAAAAAAAAAAAGAGAAATTCATGTATAATGGAGTCACAGGGTTTTTGATGACGAAAATTCTTTTCAGGGAACTCTATAATCAATGTTAAAATGTCTACCATGGAGGAAGAAATTCTACTTAAAAGACTGCACTTTGGGCCGGTGAGGTGGAGCTAGAGGTAAGGTGTCTGCCTTGCAAGAGCTAAATAAGGAAGGACCACGGTTCAATCCCCCAGCGTCCCATATGGTCCCCCCAATCCAGGGGCAATATTTGAGTGCTTAGCCAGGAGTAACCCCTGAGCATCAAACAGGTGTGGCCCAAAAAACAAAAAAAAAAAAAAGAGAGAGACTGTACTGTACAGTACATTAAACATTTCTTAATATTTTACAAAATATGACAAGTTTAATCTTGAACACTTACATAGTGAACATACAGAAAAACAAAAAGATCTTTTTCTGACAATGAGAAAGGAATTGCATGACCTTCACCTTCTATTATCCACAATTGGAATCTCTAGAGGTATATACAGTGAAAAAGTTAACAGTGGTGATGGGGAATTTCATAAAAATATAAAATACAGGCCTTATTTGGAATTATTATAAATGACATCATGTTTGGCATCTCTCAATTGAGGGAGTAATTTTAAAAGTACAGGTTTAATGCCAGAAAATATCTAGAATTTTAAGATATAGGAGCAGACATAGCAGAAACCTGTCTCTTGTAATCATGGCAATTCCCTTTAATTTCATATTGGTGAAAGGCCCAGTCATGTCTATATGTTATATTTCATTTTGCAGAGCTGGTGCGGACTGATGGATTTTTATTTTATTTCTAACATCTTTTACATATACTTCAATCACTATTTCCCTAAATTTTATCCACTTATTAAGTCCACTCTCTTCCTCTATTACTTGCTCTGTTCTCTGCCCATGATACGTTATTGAAACATAATTGATTACACATCCCCAAAATGCTATTGCTGTGAAAAATTAAGAGCCAGTAACAAATATCCAACATATTTACTTTGATATGATTTGATTTTAGCCAAACCCTAGATTCTCTATGCAAATGTGTACTCAGAATGTGTTCTGTTCAACAAAAAGAATAGGTGCTTTTGTGGCATCATAACAGAGGTGCTGGCAGAAAGCATAAATCTTATTTTACGGATTGGCTGTCTGAGAAAGGGAGAGAGATTAAGTGGATTGCCTAAGGTCACAAGCTAAAGCTGTCTCCAAGTAAGGTTTCTTAATTTTGCCTTTTGTGTCTGCAATCATTCAATCCATTCTGATGTTGGCAAGTGTAGAGTCAGGTTTTTTTTATCTCCAATGTGACATCTTCAGGCATCGTAAGACTCTGACAGGTGACAACACTGACTGAAGTGATAGCTCTTTTTCTTGGATAGGACAGTGGAAAGGGGAAATCATGATGATTTTTGCTGTATTTCATGGTTAAATACATACAAAAGCGATACGGCAGCAATAAAAAGAGGTTAACTGTAGTTTTGTTTTTGTTTTTATAAAACTAATTTGAATCATATTACTCTAATAATTGAACATGCTGGACTTGGAAAGTTCTATTGTTCATGGACCCATAATTAAGATATAGCATTAAAGGGGGTGTCATTTGAAGGATGGCTTGAATGACTGAAATGCACAAGGCCTAGTGTTGGATCACTGAAACTGCACAGTCACCTAAGCACTCTTGCCTGTACCTTTGGAATTACTGGGCTCAAATAGCATCACATTATGAGACCCCAGAATAGAACTATCTGACCTTCACTGGTAGGACTGAATGTTGCTCACAGTACTCAGGGTTTCCTTAAGTAGGTCTTGGGAAGCCCCACAAAACTAAAACTAAACGCTAGCATTAAAATTCCAAAACTTCTATTTATTGGAGGAAAACCCTTTATGTTAATTTTCTTGCTATCTAGATTTTGTTGTGAAAAACTATATGCAGCTCATAGTTTCTTTAAGATAATTGGAAAACAATCAACTTAGGTTACTTTGTCAGAATGTTTGGTGTCCTCCAGCCAAAAAGCAAGCCTTCTCTACTCAAACTCAAAGACTAATAATGACACATAATTGTATCTCTCCATGTTTGTTACCCTTTGTATTCCACAAAGCACTTTCCATAATTTATCTTCCTTGACCTTCATAACTCCATGAATTGCTATTATATTACCCCCTTTTAGACACAAATACTCTTAAGAACTGGAAGGTTAATTATTTTGCCCAAAGCTTCTCAATAAGTTATTCTTAAAATGGAAGACATAGCTATTCAATGAAATCTAGAAAAACCATTGACATTAGACCCACTATCATTTTATATAACAATCTATTATAATTATACAATATTATCAATGTTATGGAGATTTCCCATTTTAAATGTGTTAAAAATGTTTCAAACATATGTTTAAAATGAATGTAATATAGGGAGTAATTATGCCATTCTGTCACCAGGCTCCTGGCCTTTAACTGCCACATTTCTCCTTATGGAAAAATTCAATTTCCTTCTTGCAATTTATTAATCCCCAATTGTCCTGAAAAAGGCCTCTACCATTTTTAGATATCTATTTTTAATAGTTTTCAATGTTCACACATGAGCATCTTTCTTAAAATTATTATGCCTAACTTCTAAACTTAAGCTTCCAGCTCTCTTATCTGGTTGCCTTATCCTACCTTACTTTTCAACTTCCATGAATTCCAAATTCAATATTTTGACTTCACCTTTCAATATTCCAGATTCATCTTTTCACCTAACTTCCTTACAAATCCAGTATTTCTGGGGGAAAAAATGACGTTCTCTAACAACCTTAAGAATGATGAAGCCAACAATAATAAGAAACGCGAACAAAATATTAAACTTTTATGACTTGTAAAACTTATAAAATATGAAGCATTTTTCACTTGGTATATTTAAAATTTAAAAGGTAATTTTTATTTTAAAATATGGAGAGATAGGAGCTGGAGTGGTGGCACAAGCGGTAAGAAGTCTGTCTTGCCTGTGCTAATCTAGGATGGACCTCGGTTTGATTCCCTGGTGTCCCATATGGTCCCCCAAGCCAGGAAGGACTTCTGAGTGCTTAGCCAAAAGTAACCCCTGAGTGTCACTGGGTGTGGCCCCAAAACAAAACAAACATATATATAGTGGGGCTGGAGAGATAGCACAGTGGTAAAGCGTTTGCCTTGCAAGCGGCCTACCCAGGACAAATGGTGGCTTGAATCCCGACATCGCATATGGTCCCCCGAGCCAGCCAGGGTCGAGTTCTGAGCAAAGAACCGGGAGTGATCCCTGAGCATCACCGGGTATGATCCACCCCTCAAAATACAGAGAGCTAGTATAACAGAAAAGGCATTTGCCTTGCATGTTATAGACCTAAGTTCAATCCCTTGTATCTCACATTGTCTTTCTAGTACCATCAGGAATAAGCCCTGAGCATTAGTAGGATTGGTCCCAAATCAAAATATGTTCAATTATTCCAAGTAGATTGTGAAAAACTAATAATAGAGGCCGAAGAGCTAGCACAGCGGTAGGGTGTTTGCCTTGCACACAGCCAACCCAGGATGGACCAGGTTCGATTCCCATCATCCCATATGGTCCCCAGACTTACCAGGAACAATTTCTGAGCACAGATCCAGGAGTAACCCCTGAGAACCACTGGGTGTGCCCCCCCCAAAAAAAAACATAAAATAAAGAATAATAGGTCATTAAGAAAAATCTAATGCATGTGCTGATTTCTACAAAGATATTCATGGTGGGTTCAGTTTGTTCACTTATTTGTCCAGAAATAGTCTTTGGGTAAGTACTTTGCTATAGTTATCATTATTACATTTGGTACATTAAACTCTTTGGAGAAATGAGTACTCACAAAAGTTGCTCAGTAGGTCCAATTAAATGGAATAGCTATCTCTGCTATAACCATATGGTTTGATATGTTATTGCCATGGATATAGAATCTGTAGATCATGGGGAAGATTTCTGATAGAGATGCTCCTCAATTTCTATATTGTTTCATCACATGTTTAAATTTTTCTGTTATCACTTATCACTTCATTGAGCTAATAATTCCTGCCATCCATTAATGCATGTTATCTAACTGCCAAATTCATGAATGTGTCATCACCCTTGTTTCCCCCACAAACCTGAAACAGTGCTTGACATTGAAAAGGCATCCAATATTCGATTGCATGCATTATGAAATGCCTCTGGTGTAAGAATGATTGGGTTGAACTGCATAGCAAAGACGACAACAACACATTTATCACTCTCCAGTCATTCAAGTATTGTGCAACGGGTCGTTTTATTGTTGCCAGTATATGGCTTGTCCCCTGATGGCATTGAAATGTGATCTCTGAAATCTCTAAGTTTGTGAGACAAATGAGATGTTTTTCTCTCAGAGTTCTTTTATGATGAGCCTGAGAAGCACAAGCAGCAATTTAACATTGGAAACATGTCTTTCATTGCCCTGGATAGCATTCACTTCACAACACCTATGTAAAATTATAGTTTCTTTTCCTCCCAAGTTTTAATATTACACTATATCTTTATTAAATTTTAAAGATTAATATTTAATACATTTGGATTTTGCAGGATACACTGTTCCCACTTATTAATTTTACCAGAAGTATCTGTGTTCAGCAAATTAGGGTTTGCTAAATAGAGTTACACCATATTAATAAGCGAAAATCTCTTGGTCCTGATGTTTAATTCATTGCTTTTATTAGTATATTTCCTAGTAGTATATTTAATTTATACATATTATATTCTATTGTCTTGCTAACAAAATTTTTTTTATTAACTCTATCCTTCAGTAATGAATAGTTTACCAACTTATCACATAAAGCATCCTGGCCATTTTTACTTGAATAATCATTTGAGAAGTTTTTTTTCAAGTACACCAAAAAGAAGCAAACATAAAAAACCCCACACTTTTATTTCAGGATATTCAATTGCTCTTAGTGAATCTGTTTTAATCACTTAAATTCTGTTTTTTATATTAAGTGCTTAGGAATATAAGGGGTTACATTATAATTTTTCCATTAACATTTTTTTTGCCAGAGGTAGCTATTTTAGGGGCCGGTGAGGTGGCACTAGAGATAAGGTGTCTGCCTTGCAAGCGCTAGCCAAGGAAGGGCCCAGTTCGATCCCCCGGCATCCCATATGGTCCCCTCAAGCCAGGAGCAATTTCTGAGCGCTTAGCCAGAAGTAACCCCTGAGCAACAAATGGGTGTGGCCCCCCCAAAAAAGAAGTAGCTATTTTAATGAATAAAGAATTATTTGTTTTGCATGGAATGGAAGCAGAAGTAGGGTCAAGATGAGCTTATGTACTCAAGACTTGTAAAATACCTTCATCATAAGTCCCACCTCAGGATCCGTGCAGATACTGAGACCTCTAGACACAGAGGTCTGATTGTATCACACAGGACAGGGCAGAAGTCTTCCACACACCACAAAAGCACCACCGGGAAAATAAATGATCCTGAGCAGAGTCTATAGTTGATCCCATGACAATATACTCCAAGGACGGAGAAACCCCATATTTCTTAGGCCAAGTGAATTCCTCTTTGAATGACCCCAATATTTACTGTGCCAGGGCAGGAGGGAAAAAACAAAAATAAAAAAAGTACAAAACCTCGGTTATTTTTTTATATAAATATTATTTTTTTATCTTCATTTTTTATTATTATTATTATTTTTATTTACCTACCTATCTTTGGTAGATTTCTCTGTTTGGGTGTGATTATTGAAATTGTTGTCCCCAGTTATACTTTTTTTTTTCTCTTCTTTTCTTTCCTTTCTTTATGTGCTATGCCATGTTTCTTATTTCAAGACCATAGCGGTTTTTGTTTTGATTTGTTTTTGTTTGTTTCTTTTTTGTTTTTGTTTTTGTTTGTCTGTTTTTCTTTGTTTTTTTTTTTCGTTTGCTTGTTTTTTTTGTGGTGCTAATCGATATAGCCGGAATCCTCACTGGATATTTGACACTTCTTTTGGTACGGGGGGGGGGGGGGGAGTGTTTCACCTTCTTTATCTCCTTGATCTCTCAAAGCGTTGATGAGAGCCCCTAGAAGGATTCCACACATTTTCGGCATATTAGTCTCTTACCCCAGCTTATTTCTTTTCTCTTTTTCAAACAAAACCATGCATGTTGAACTAACTAGTCCTACCTCCAGTTAGAGGGGGAAATAAGGGAGACATCAAGACCAAACAGGTGCAAGACTACTAGGTAGTGGGTCAGATACAGAGGGGACCACATATTCTAGCCGCCCTGAGGGTGAGGGAAGAGGAAATGGGAGGGAGGACAAAAATGGAGGTATAGGTAAAGACAATCTGGTGATGGGAATCCCCCTTGCTTTTATGTAAATATGTACCTAAAATAATATTGTCAACAATATGTAAGCCACGATGATCAAAATAAAAATCATATTAAAAAAAAACAAACAAACAAACAAAAAACACACCTTCATGAAGGCCTGAGGAGAAGACAGGAGTTAAGGCACTTGGGTTGCAAGTGAATGACACTGATTGTATACCCAAAGCTGAATGGTCTCCCCTGAGCACCACTAGGAGCAACCTTTAAGCAGAGGCTGAGCTGAGCCCTGCCTGGTGTGACCTCCTAATACTCCCCCTCAGAAAAAGTTACCTACCTTCATAGGAATAACACCAGCTTTATGAATTATGAATTAAACTCTTGCCCACCTAGGTTTTACTATCTTAGAAATGACTCCAGGAGGAAAGATAAATGCTAACATTTATCACATCAATGATTTTTAAATACATGATACTTCTAAATTCCATTGATACCGCTTCAGAAGAAGATTTCAAGGACAGAAAAGCTTTGTTGCATGGAACTTACCAAGAAGGAATAGATTATATACCTCTAGAGAAACCCAAACATAGGGACTTGGACACCCCATATGCAAGGCAGGGAAGACTGACAGTTTATGCCATAATAGACCATTGATTAAAATAGCAGATTAGAGGGACCGGAGGGATAGTGAAGTGGTAAGGCATTTGCCTAAGGAGCAGAAGGATAATGGTTCAAATTCTAGCATCCCATATGGTCCCCCGAGCCTTCCAGGAGCTATTTCTGAGCATGGAGCCAGGAGTAAACCCTGAGCACTGCTGGGTGTGACCCAAAAACCAAAACAACAACAACAACAACAACAACAACAAAAATATATATCAAATTAGAATTCTCCTTGATTCACATTCCAAACCTAAGCTTCTCATGTACCCTGGTGATGGGGAATATTTAATTAAAGTAATGTTTTCAGTGGGTTAAGCTGGAAAGCACCTGTGACAGTGAGCATTGAGCAGCGTGCAAGAGACTTGATAAGAGATTAGATATGTGTCCCTTCACTAACCTATTTTTATAGCCATAAACAATGATCTTATTATTAAGACAAGTAAAATACAATTGAAGCTATACAGCTGTGTGTGTTCTATTTCTCTTAGAATCCTCAAACTTTGTTCTCACACTTTCCTGTTAAACATTCTCACAATTTGCGTTCATTTATTCTACAAGGGATGTTCTGGGAGAAAATTCAAGATAAAAATGAGAGATCAAACATTTTAATCTATTTTGTTCTATCCTTTGTTATATGATTGAAATAAGAAGCTGTAATATTATTAGTTGTTAAAGATGTTTCTAATATATATATTAGAAATATCTCATATATTTCTTATATATTTATAATATATATATATACAAAGTGGAAAATTCTAAAGTTTTTCCTGAAAGATGGCCAAGATTTTAATATCTTGTTCAATCCCTACTATTTTCCTTCATTTGCAACACACAGTCAATCAGTATTGATGAGAAAAATCAGAGCAAATATGACATAATAGGAGAGAAAAGATTGTTTGAAGACTTCAGAAGGACCTTCTGTAATGGTTAATTATTATTTTAGTTATGCATATTTTGGGTATAAACTATATTCTGGGCATCATACCATTTATCTATATGAATAAACGTGGCCTCTTTACTAAATGTGCTCTTGGCTGAGAAATTAAATGTCAACATTTACCTTCCATTAATTTTTATCAGAGCTGTGATAAAGGAGTTGCTGCAAATATAAGCAATGCATTAAGCCAAGCCTCACCCAGCCATAACATTCTGAGTAATGAAATGGGGACAAAGTGAAGGGGGAACTAGTAATTAAGAGATATTCATATAGAAGAAGATTTTATTTTTAATTTTTGGGCCACATCCCATGGTGCTCAGGACTTGCTCAGGACTTGAATCTGGCTCTGCACTTTAGGAGTACTTTTGGCAGGCTTTGATGACAATATGGTGTTCTGTGACTCAATCCCAGATACAATACATATAGCAAGTTGACACAACAATAAAATCCTAAGAAAGGGGACAGAGAACTTGGGGTGTTGACATCTGGCTCAGTGGGAATATTATGTCTGACATACATGAGAGCTGGATTTAATTCCAGCACCACACACTCACACACACTATATATATGCAAAATACTAGCACTTGGTATGTTCCTTAAAAAAACTGGACACTGAGCTCCCATATGATCCATCAATACCACTACTAGAGATATACCTGAGGACCCCCAAAACAATACAATAATGTCCTCTGCACTCTTATATAATTCATAGCAGCTTTTTTTTACAATAGCCAAAATTTGAAAACAGTCCAGGTGCCTGACAACAGCTGAGTGATTAAAGAAACTGATACATCTATACAATGGAATACTATGCAGCCATCAGGAAAATGAAGTAAAAATTATTTGCCTATACATGGATGGATATGGAGACTATTATGCTGAGTTAAATAAGTCAAAGGGAGAGAGATAAACAGAATAATCACAACTATCTGTGGGATATAAGAAAAATTAAAAACAAGATAATAATTACACCCAGAGACAAAAAAGAGGAGGGTCAGAAGGAGATTGGTGAGTGCAGGTAGAGAAATAACTAATCAACAACTATCATGACAATGGTAGTGAGATAGAGAAATAAATTCCTGTCTCAAAGACAAGTGGGGAATAAAAGAGGAGGAAAATGGGACACATTTGTGGCAGGAACATTGCACTGGTGAAGGGGAGTATGCTTTTGATACCTGAAACCCAATTATGAACCCAATTATGAACATGTTTGTAACCATAGTGCTTAAATAAAAATTACTATTTTTAAAGAATACTAATATTTGGAAAGTGATGCAGCAATTTTAAAAAAGTATCTAGGCAGATAAACTGGATCACCACTGTATTGGTATGAAATATAGATAGTATATGGTATATAATGTTCATCTTTGCATTACCAAAAGATGAAAAAACAAAGCTAGATATAACATCCTTTGTCTTTTGTTATATTTTTAATAGGCAAATAATTCCATTTTAATTAAACTACTTAACCAAATCTTTTGTGATTATTAAGAGATTTCTGTAGTTGTTCTGTGGAATTTAAAACTTCACAAGCTTGTGTTTGTGATCCAGAGCTGATTATGCAATAATCTAAACATAATGTTGGATACCCTATTTTAAGAAACTGTTATTAATTTGTGCTTATTTATCATTAATAACATTTAGAGTTTTATTTATTTGGGGGGTACAGGCTGACAGTTGAGGATGGGGCTTCATTTATGTAAAATATATACTCTAGCCTGGTACCATTGACCTATATCCTCACTAATATTTAAATTTTTTTCTCTTTGGTCTTTTTTGCTTTTTTTTTTTTTTTTTTTTTTTTTTTGGTTTTTGGGCCACACCCTGTGACGCTCAGGTGTTACTCCTGGCTATGCGCTCAGAAGTTGCTCCTGGCTTCTTGGGGGACCATATGGGACGCCGGGGGATCGAACCGCAGTCCGTCCTAGGCTAGCGCAGGCAAGGCAGGCATCTTACCTCCAGCGCCACCGCCCGGCTTTTTTTTTAATTTTGGCAGACCATTTGTCAGGCCAGGGAGCAAACTCAGATAAGGTAAGTGCCTTACTCACTGTAGACTATCTCTTAACTAAACTTTTCACTAAGATATAAAAAAATTTCCTAAATTATTATCTAAATGAAAATAATAATATAATGATTTTTTTCATGTATATTAGAATCATCTTTAGAAATGTAGGATATTTCAAAGTTAACTGAGGAAGGAAAGAATGGGTAGGTAGGTAGAAAGGTAATGCAATTTTGTATTTTTAATGCAATTTTGTATTTTGTTCTTTGACAAAACTAATTTCCCATTAAGCACAAACGAGTATAAGATTTCTTTAAAAAAATTTTTTTTTGGTGACTCTCAGGGTTTACTCCTGGCTTTGAGCTCAGAAACGCTCCTGGCTTGGGGACCATATGGGACACCTGAGGATCAAACCGTGGCCCATCTTAGGCTAGTGAGAGCAAGGCAGAGGCCTTATGGCTTGTGCCACTGATCTGGCCCCTAACATTTTAATATTTATTAATAAATTGATTGGATTTTGGGCCACAAACCAGCAATGCTCAGGGATTACTCTTGGTTCTGCGCTCAGAAATTGCTCCTGGAAAGCTCAGGGAACCATGTGGGATGCCAGGAACCTAACCGGTTCCATTCTGGGTCGCCACATTCAAGGCAAATGCCTTACTACAGTGCTATCTCTCCGGCCCCTCTTTTTTTAAAAATTTTTTTAAAGAATCCACAAATCAGGAAAAGAAAGGTAGTCCTTTGGAAATTAGAAATGAAATGAAAGCTGGGTGGCTTCCTAGTAAGCAAAGTCCTCAGTCAGAATAGAATATTCAGAATAGTTACTGCTCCAAGGAACACTCCCAGTGTCCTGGAGAATAGACGCCATAAGATCCTCCTAATGATGAAATTAAGTTCCAAGTTTCATTCTCCCTGGGACTAATCCAAGATACCCAAGCCAAACAGCATCTGCCAGGCTGTTTACGTGTACCACATTAGCATTTTTGTTAGAATTAAAACTTTTACTTGATGTATCCACATTTCAGAACACAAAAGTAGCTTGTGTTCTTATTACTTTACAAATGAGCCACTTCATTAGAAGTGGCATGTGCCTATGCTAAAATATAGCACAAACGACTCCATAACTCCCTGACCTATGATTAGGAAGAAAGACTGCATTCTTTTAATTCAGATATCACCAGGAAAAACAGAAAGAAAACCTTCCCTTGGTTGACAAAGACAAAAGGTTAAATCAGATCTTAGCATCAGATGAGCATTATCTTGTCAATTGTCTGGAATACATTAATACAGGGATAAACATTTCAGTTAAAACTTTAAGACTGGCTATAGGAAAAGTAACAGGAATAGCATGAATAACCTGTTATTTATATTATTATTTATATTAGTTTGCTTTATGTGTATGTTGGGGCAGGAGAATAAAAAAAATCTTGATGACTACTCTAAAGCCAATTGGATCCTATTTAATTAGGAAAAAAACTGTGAATTTGGGGTTGGAAAAATAGGACTTTGAAACAAGTCTAAACCATCATAAAACCTGGTTTATGATTAATAATCAATGAATTCTTCCTTGAAAGATATGCACTATAGGTTTTTTTATTCATGCTCTAACTGGCATGCACTTCATTTATGAACAGTAAGTATGAAACTTATTATCTTGTTTGCATCATGTTCATTTTCCTCTTAACAAGAGGAATAATAATGAGACTGGATATTTGTGCATGAACTATCTAAAGTTGCAAGTATTGGTTAATTGCCTCCAGTTTAAACAGAAAGGGTTAGAATAGTTAGTATGATCTGACTGAGAGTTGTGTTTTTTGGGGGAACACACCCAGCTGTACTCAGGGGTTACTCCTGTTTCTGCTCTCAGAAAACTCTCCTGGGGGCTGGAGCGATGGCGCAGGCCATAAGAGGTCTGCGTTGCCCTCGCTAGCCTAGGATGGACCACAGTTCCATCCCCTGGCGTCCCATATGGTCTCCCAAGCCAGGAGCGATTTCTGAACACATAGTCAGAAGTAACCCCTGAGCGTCATCGGGTGTGGCTGAAAAACCAAACCAAAACAAAACAAAACAAAAAATACAGAAGCATCTCATGGCAGGCTCTGGACCATTTGTATGCCAGTGATTGAACCGAGGTCTGTCTGGGTCAGCAGCATGCAAGGCCCAATGCCCTACCCGCTGTGCTATCACTCTGACCACATGAGAGATGTCCTTTAAACCAGGAAAGTTCCACATGAAAAAAGATTATGCTGAGTCCATAAAGTGTTACTAATTACAGCTGGCTTTTGTGTAAAGATCAATCTATATATGGCTAAAGAGATAGGACAAGAGTTAAAATCAGGCCTTGCATATCACTGATGCCAGATCCATTCTCAATATCATGCTACCCTGAGTATCACTGTATATATCTCCTGAGATCCTCAACAACTGCAGGGGTGACTCAAATAATGCCCAGCACAGCAGGCCTTGTACAGCGCCACATCATCAAATCATCATCAAATCCTAGCACTAAGATACACATAAAATTATAGCAAAGAACTCCTAGGCCTTCCAAATACCCCCCCCAGAAGCTGCTATAACCACAAATAGATGAAAAAATAAGAAGGAAACTAATCACATAAAACATGCAGCTTGTTCATAAAGCTAAAGACTACCTTGGTTACAATATAGCTCCAATGTGAAGAAGTTCAAGTTTTAAATCAGCATTCTTATGCTATAAAAGTCTAGATTACAATTTTTATTTTGGGGAGGTATGGGGCATCCATGAAAGAACTATTAGTGGCTCTGTGCCCAAGGATCATGCTAGAGGGGCATGGGGATTTCTATGCAGTGCTGGGGATCAAGCTAAGATCTGCCATAAGAAACAAATGTCTTAACCCTTGTAATACTGCACTAACCCTAATATTTATTTTTTTTGGCCACTACATATATATTATTTTTATTAAGACCATTGAGAATTACAAGTACTTCATAGTTGGATTTTAGGCATAAAGTGACAGTGAATAAGGACCATTTCCACCACCAGTATTGACCTCCCGAGACCAAACTAAAAATTTCCATCATGTATCCCATACCTCCATCCTTAGCTCCCTGGTCTGTCAGTCTAACCCCATCAAAAAATGGGGAGAAGAAATGAACAGACACTTTGACAAAGAAGAAATACACATGGCCAAAAGACACATGAAAAAATGTTCCACATCACTAATCATCAGGGAGATGCAAATCAAAACAACGATGAGATACTACCTCACACCCCAGAGAATGGCACACATCACAAAGAATGAGAATAAACAGTGTTGGCGGGGATGTGGAGAGAAAGGAACTCTTATCCACTGCTGGTGGGAATGCCGTCTAGTTCAACCTTTATGGAAAGCGATATGGAGATTCCTCCAAAAACTGGAAATCGAGCTCCCATACGATCCAGCTATACCATTCCTAGGAATATACCCTAGGAACACAAAAATACAATACAAAAACCCCTTCCTTACACCTATATTCATTGCAGCACTATTTACCATAGCAAGACTCTGGAAACAACCAAGATGCCCTTCAACAGACGAATGGCTAAAGAAACTGTGGTACATATACACAATGGAATATAACCATGTTCTAACCTAAACTCAGATCCCAAGAAAGACTTATCTATGATTTTTTTGTAGTAGGAAGCACTGGAATGTACAGGTACAATATTTAAAAATCATTATTTAATTCTATGTTAATTTACATATTCATTTAGTAAATGTTTGTCAAGCACACATAGATATGAGGGCAATCTAATAAGAGTAATGCAATATGGCAAGTGCTGGCCTAAGAAAAATGATATGAAACATATATGAAATAGAAGGGGTAATCAGGGAGATTGGACTAAAGGATGTATCATGGACAAAATCTGAGAATACAGGGACCAAAATGGGACACTTAAAAAGCCTGAAATAAATAAGGCTAAATTTAGCTTGTGCTCATTTTTATCATTTTATTGGAACATAAACAAAAACTGGTCATTTCTGCTTGCATGTTTCAGTAGAATCAAACATTGGTGTTTTCGGATTATTGCTTCTGCAGATGGCTTGCTTGTGTTTATCATACTCTAAATTCTAAGTGGAGGACACTGAAGGTCAAAGGAAAATAGCACTGTGAAATTATCAGAGCAAAGTTTCTTTGGCATTAAAAATTTATTACAGTGACCATAAATGTAGCATCAAAATACCCTGGTTTGATCACTGGCACCACAGTCATGGCACCACAGACACTACAAGTATATACTAATGCCACATCTCTGGGCCCTCACTTGAGATAGTTTAGCTTATGGCCATCTATTGCCTGCAAGGCAAAGGTCTTGCCCATTTTATATTCACTGACCACATGTATATATGTCTTTTCTTTTACTTCTGTTAGTCTTGAGCTAACAAATTCTCATTTCTTTTATGCACCTTTTATTGTACATGTGTCTCATGTATGAATTTGCACATCAACACTTTTATTTTTATAGCTATATAGTATTCAACTAAATAGACATACCATGACACAACTAGATCCATTGTGATGGGAATTTTGGTTATTTTTTCCCTTCTCTACGTTATTTTCTTCTGAAGTGTTCATCAAATGTCATTTTTAAGTGACTTTTGAGTGGAGAAATAATTTTTTTTTTGGTTTTGGGGTTACACCCTGCAGCGCTCAGGAGTTACTCCTGGCTCTACACTCAAAAATCGCTCTTGGCAGGCTCAGGAGACCATATGGGATATCGGGATTCGAATCACAGTCCTTCTGCTTGCAAGGCAAATGCCTTACCTCCAAGCTATCTCTCGGGCCCTGAGAAATAATTCTTGAACAAGTGTGTTCCTTCTCCATAATTTAAAGCCATAATTTCCAAGAATATGACTTAAATTATGGTGGGTTATTGGCACTAATGGCTCCAACTAATTCTCCTCAGTCTTTTACCTTAAGGACATTCTTACCACATAGTCTCTGATTGGACCAAGTTAATTATGCTGATCATTTGAGAAAAAAAAAGAAGAAGAAGAAGAAGAAGAAGAAGAAGAAGAAGAAGAAGAAGAAGAAGAAGAAGAAGAAGAAGAAGAAGAAGAAGGAGGAGGAGGAGGAGGAGGAGGAGGAGGAGGAGGAGGAGAAGAAGAAGAAGAAGAAGAAGAAGAAGAAGAAGAAGAAGGAGGAGGAGGAGGAGGAGGAGGAGGAGGAGGAGGAGGAGAAGAAGAAGAAGAAGAAGAAGAAGAAGAAGAAGAAGAAGAAGAAGAAGAAGAAGAAGAAGAAGAAGAAGAAGAAAAAAGAAACAATCCTAGCAGTGATTTCATGAGAACTTTCCAGTTTATTTTCATTTTTGGTGATCTGTTATAGCTATGAGAGTATGTGTGAGTTAGAGCACTGGAGCGTAGAAACTCTGGAGTAGAACTATGTTCTCCCAGTCACTGTCAAGTGATGAATCAGCTCCTTGCTAATCACAAAAGTGACCACAAATGCATGGACAAGGCTGAATTTCCCAGCCATGACAGAAACAAATCAGCACAATCAATCAATCTATCTATCTATTTATCTATCATCTATCTATCTATCTATCTATCTATCTATCTATCTAACTATTTATCTATAAAATAGATGTGGGGGGAAGAACATCAGCAAAACCAGATCTGTACAACTTAACTGATATAGAATACCTCAACTAGCATATCAATGAGCCCTACTTAATTCAAATAAGTCATTTTGCATCTTTCACAGAAATTCTTGTATTGCTTGAATTCTTTGAATTATTTTGAATTCTTTGAATTATTGAAAAATGTGCCACAATTGTGCATTTTTTAAATATGCATCTTACTTCATAATACAAGTTTGTCTTATTTTATTTTTTGTAATAGTGAAATTTGGTTTGAGCAATTTCATACTGTTGACCAAACTTCATCATTATGCCACCAATTCATTTTATTATGGAGCACACAAGCAATCACCACAATTAACGAAAGACAAGTTATTTTGATGATTGTGAAAAAAATACAGGATACATTAGTTAAGGGTATTTTTTTCCAGTAAGACATTTAAGTAATTCAGGTCTAGAATAGAGGATAAATGAGTGAGTATGAAAACAATTGAATCTAAGCTAGTTGGTGATATTTATCCTCTAACTGATGCTTGTGATAAAACTTGGGCTCTAGAGAGATTTGTGAATTCTTTATAATGCACTGATCCTGAGACTCTGGACTTGAAAGGGATTGATGACAGTTTTCATAGATCTGAAAAAATGAAGGCAAGAAAACAAAAACATTATGGCAAATTCTCATTTGATTGAATGCAGTTGTGAAAATGGCCTTTATAATAGTTTTCAATTCTTTAAAATCATGCTGTATTACAATCTGAAAAAAGTGAAAGGTTATTTAAAGTGTGTGCATACATATTCACTAATAATTATTACAGTTAAATTATGAATAAGTACTTTGAACTATTTATGAACAAAACACATTTTTGTCCATTTTCCTAGGTTAAAATACGTGGCTAATGAAGCTTTATTTTTTCCCTCTAACTTCTTTGAGGAAAATAAGCTTTTGATTAGCATATGTCTGTGTAGAAATGCAAACATTTTATAGAGCTATAAATCAATAGTACATAAAAGATATGTTTTAAATGGAAGGAAATTTATAGACATTTTATATCTTCTTATTGGCTACTGGTATTTCGTTTCTTTGGGAACTTTATATTCATTATTGTATGTTGCCTTTTGTGGGGGACCACACTTAGCAGTATTAGGAGTCTCTCCTGGCCCAAGTATTAAGGTCAGATTCCATACACACAAACAATATGCAATAAAACTTTCTTCTGGCCTAGACCCTGGTATGTGAAACTGATCTATTATGTTCCCATCACACACTCTTTACCTCAATGCCTTAACTATAGTGTAAAGAAATTATGGACTACTTTGTCACATTCCAAAACATAATAGGTGGAAATGCCAAAATGTCTTCTATAATATAATCTAAGGTAGAAATATCAATTTTTTATTTTACTAATAATAAATAAGGTGATCTCATTTTCTCCAATGTTTATTAAAGATTTAGGAATTCCATGAGTTTTAGTTCCTTTAATACCTTTACTAGTTTACTTTCAGAATAAGATCAATCTCTATATATATGGTTAGGCTGGGCTCTCATTTTTTTTATGGTACTTTCTTATTTTCTCATGAACTGTTGACCTAATCAGTTGGTGTTGAGTCCATTAAACATTGAAAATCAGTCATCTGTATAGATATAGCCTAATAATAATTCTTGCTGACTCTCATGTATAAACTATTGTACACTATAACAATTTTGCAAACATCGATTGGAGTGAAAGAGAATAGAAGTTGGTGCTCATGAAATCGGTGCATAGCAGCATATAGTCTCTCAAGTATCACCAGGTCCAGCCCTGAAGTCCCTCAGCTCCTTTGGGGTAGAGCTGATGATATATAGGAACATAAAGTCCAAAAAACAAACACCACATTATCAGACCCTAGCAGTAACCCCCTGGCCTAAATAGGACAAGAGTTGTTAGGATTAGCTCTTGGACAACGTGAACACAATTTGAGAACTCTCGTCTCCTCCCAAAATATTTTTACATACACTGATTCAATTCTCACACAAAACAAAAAGAAAAGCTAATATTAGACATATTTTTTAACGTTGGGGTGGTTTGTTTTGCAAGGGCATCCAATAGTGTTAAGGTTTATTCCTGGTCCAGTGTTCAGCAGGGCCCAGAGAATAGAATCTAAACTGGCTTTGTGCAAGGCAAGTCCCTACCGCTGTACTATAGTTCCAGCCTTGGTATGACTATCTAGGGAAGGGGAAGCAAACTCTTGGCCAGTGTAGTATAATGCTGAATAGAAACATAAACAAATGTATTCTTTAAAAGAGCTTTTCAGAAAGATTTTTCTTAAGTCACAGTTGCTAGGTATGACAGGATTTTCCACGAAGATGATTAGAGGCAGTTTAGAAATGAAGGCTGCTTTCAGCTCATGGTTCATACACAGCTTAAGTCTCTCAGGACTAGGTAAAGGGGTCATATGGCAGCACTTGCTGTATTGACTGTTTTATTATTGATCATGCAGCCTCTAGGATGAAGTCAAAATGGGCTTTCTCACACTTGATATTTTGACTATGGTCTACTGGTCAATATATTGACACAATATCTTTGTAGTTTATCTCTTCACTCAGTGCTGGATTATGTATGGTTGTGGGTTGATTTGAGGACTAATAGTAATAGGGTTGTAAGATTGTCCATCAATGAATCCTCAGCACAGAATGCTTGACTTTGGCCCCAGATAGAGTCTTAACTCTGTGCTGAAGCTAAAATGTAAAGAACATTTATGTCACATATTTGGAGCACCATGTGAGCTTAAAATTAGCACAAATGATTAGAGGATGTTAAAGAATATGTCACCTATAAATGTCTTAGAGAGAATCCAGAGACAATATAAAATGGATAGTTTCCTGAAAAACAACTTGAAAATAACACCTTTAACTGTCCAATCATATTTATTTGGATATGCCTTATCTTGTCAGAGAGCTTTCAGTTCTCATTTTGAAATTCTCCTCAGTCGGCACCATCTTCATCTAATCCAGGGGTCTCAAACTCGGGGCCTGAGGGCCGTTTGCGGCCCTCCGTACAACATTTTGTGGCCCACGACCGGCTTTCAAATATCACAGTATTCGCAATTATTTGCTTACCGAATAATCGCAATAAAAATCGCATTAGTAAGAAAAAAATTGCATTAAACATTCGCATACTGCGAGCAATTCCGTTCAGGGTATGCTAATGTTTAATGCGAATTTTTGCGATTTTTTTTCTTACTAATGTGATTTTTTATTGCGAATATTCTGTAAGCGAAATCCCTTATGCAGCCCTGCCTCACCCAAACTTTGCCTCCTGCAGCCCCCAGGTAAATTGAGTCTGAGACCCCGATCTAATCAAACTTTTCTGCTATTTCCCCCACTTAATTTCCTGCCCCCATGTCCAAGAGCTAGTGATAAGCACCACATGTAAGAATTGCACAACAGGGGCCGGTGAGGTGGCACTAGAGATAAGGTGTCTGCCTTGCAAGCGCTAGCCAAGGAAGGGCCCTGGTTTGATACCCCGATGTCCCATATGGTCCCCCCAAGACAGGGGCTATTTCTGAGTGCTTAGCCAGGAGTAACCCCTGAGCATCAAACGGATGTGGCCTGAAAACCACCCCCCAAAAAAGAAAAAAATTGTACAACAGATAAATATATATGTAATAATAGGTAATAGTGATATTTGACCATTATATATATACTTGTCAAAAAAAGTATATGATTTTTAAGCAATAGTCAAACATTTGGGGAGAAGTTTATTGTGGAATAATCAGAACCAGCTTAGGAAGAATAAATCAACAATATTTGTTGGAAAAGGGGGAAGTCTCTTCATCATCTTTTAGGAGGTCTGGGACTTCACTGATGATTTAGCTAATGACCTTGTGGTTCGATGTAGAACCTAAAGTTGTGGTGTTGCTGAGTTGGGAATTATCTACCCCTCCCCCATTCCTCAGTCAGTAGTGCTAGAGACTTTGAGAGGCCGTGGGCTGCATATTGTGATGCTTGGCTCATTCATAAGTAATTAAATTTAAATCCAGCAAAATGAGGTATGTCTTTAGAGTCAGACTGATCTAGGCTTAATTTCAGTTCCACTCATTTTCTAGGTATCTTTGGCACACTACTAAAATTTCTGCACTCTAAAGTTTATTTGTAAAACTTGAGGCAGCAATAACCTCCAAGATTTTTTTTAAGAGTAGAATCTATAATAATCTAGTAAATGATTTAAAACAATATTAATAAGGGGCCAAAGTGATAGCACAGCAGTAGGGCTTTGGCATGCATGCGACCGATTTAGGACAGACCTTGGTTTGATTCCCCAGAGTATATAGTCCCCCAGAGCCAGGAGCGATTTCTGAGTGCATAGTCAGGAATAACCCCTGAGCGTCACTGGGTGTAGCCCAAAAAGCAAAACAACAACAAAACAATATTAATAAGTATAGTGGTGCTTATTATTTCTGCCATTACTTGTTCCTTTCATTAACAAGTAGTTTCTGGTACATTTACTGCTCTTTCTGATTCAGGTTTTACTATATAAATAATATGTGTCTTGCTGGTTTGCAATTTATCACAAAAATAGAAGTTTTCCTTAAGCCTTTAATTGACTCGATTAAATTGCAATGCATTATGCATTTTGGAACTTAGGTCAATAATATCAATAAAAATTAACTATACAATGTTTATTCACAACAACAAATGAGACTGCTGATTCATTTTGTCAATTTAAGTTCTGCACTTGATATGATTATGATTAGAATTTATGATGTTTGTGGGAATGAGACTCAGACAATTGGAAAGTAAGTATAGGAAAATAAAGTATGGATTTGCCATAAATCATAAGATGTGCACTAGTGCAGGAAGAAAACAATATATCCTTGTATAATTGTATCAACATGTGTGTAGATTTTTATGATAGGTGACAAGTATTTCTGACCAGAGATAATGACATTGAAACTGTGTTTTGTCCATTCACTATCTAATAATAGATTAGAAATGCATACATATGCATGTAGTGCATACATACTCTTACAAAATATAAATCTTAGTCAAGTTAATAGCATCATTTGATACATTAGTCAAATTTTATTTCTTTTAATTAGTTCATTTATATTCAAGTAATAACACATTTTATTTGCTCACAGCTTGCTCTCTTTTATAAAGGTATTCTGACACATAGAGACACTTCTGGTATTCTGAACCTGAGATTGAATTAATTCCATGGTTTTAGAAGAGGACAAAATCAAGGATGGCAGGTGTGCAATATAAGAATTCCTATATTCTGAATTGGGTGAATGTAGTGCTAAAAAATAAATACTGATGTCTGCTACCCAAAATGTACTGTTTCAGTTCTTACCAATCAGATTTCCACTAATATCTTACTAGTTTCTTAATTAAACTCTAAATGTAAAACATACACATAGATCATGTTTTTCAGCTACTGAAATATTGTATTTATTTTCTAAATGATTAATCACATTAAGTTATTATACCAGAGAGATGGAAATTCCTACATTAAAACATGATACTACAACCCCATTTTTATAGAATAAATATCTATCAAATAATAATAGGGGTGGGGAAAAATAACAATGTTCCTGGAAGAAGTTCTTTCTGATACATTCATATTTTAGTTAAGAAGTGAACAAAAAAATAACAAATAGTAAAACTAACTGGTTGTTACATGTATGTTTGTGAGGAAGTTGTTTTGTGGATGGTGAGGGTCAGTGGAAGATGGATCACATTTGCAGTGTTCAGGACGTACTCCTGGCTCTGCGTTTAGGAGTGACCCCTGACAGTGCTCATGAGAACATGTGTGGTACTAGGAATTGGAATCAAATTTAGGGGCTGGAAAGATAGCATGGAGGTAAGGTGTTTGCCTTGCATGCAGAAAGTCGGTTGTTCAAATCCTAGCAACCCATATGGTCCCTTGAGCCTTCCAGGGGCAATTTCTGAGCATAGAGCCAGGAGTAACCCCTGAGCGCTGCTGGGTGTAAGCCAAAAAAAACAAAAACAAAAACAAATTTAGTTAATGGGAAGCGAGGCAAGCATCTTATCCCACATAATATCTCTTTCTCCCCTAACAAATTATAAAATAGGGTGCTTATCTTTTTATTTCAGTCAGCATTCTTATTTTTCTTTCTTGTAATCTTGAAGAACTCAAGAGAGAGTTCGAAGGCCTACTGTGTAAGGTGTTTGCATGTCGAGAAGCCTATATTCATTTCTTGGCACTGCATGGTTCCCCAAAGTCTGTGTAGGGAGCAACCCCTGAACTGTAGGTTGGAAGTAATCTCTGAACAATTCTGTGTGTGACCCCTCCAAGAAAAACACAAAGCAGAAATAACTTGAAAATACAAATCAGGGCCGGAGAGATAGCATGGAGGTAAGGCATTTACCTTTCATGCAGAAGGTCATCGGTTCGAATCCCGGCGTCCCATATGGTCCCCCGTGCATGCCAGGAGCAATTTCTGAGCACAGAGCCAGGAAAAACCCCTGAGCATTGCCGGGTGTGACCCAAAAACCACAAAAAAAAAAAAAAAAAAAAAAAAAAAGAAAATACAAATCAAATACCTCCAAATGAAATATCTGCACCCATCCAGTTCCATAAATTCACTTAGCTTTCAAAAGAGATATGAACTAAGCCATGAAAAAAAAATCAAAGGTACACCTGTCACGCAGCTGAAGCTCTCAATAAAGACACAGTGGGTGGATCAAGCACTCACCCTGCTAAAACCACACCTGCTGCATCTTTCACACATAATAGTCACTTTGTCTATAGCCCTGATTGACTACTCCTCTATGACTTTCCAAAGAGACACTGATCTAACCAAATTCCAGGTATGCTGATATTTGAGCTGATATCACCAGGACTTTTCTGGAGTAAGTGCAGGCCTCTTATACTTCTGGAAAACCTAGTAGCTGAAAACATGCACCAGAAAGGCAATGTATAAGTAATAGTGCTTTGAAATCCTGGATCACTTGGCCGCATTCATGACTGTGTGACAATTTTTTTTTTTTTTTTTGGTTTTTGGGTTTTACTCCAAAGGGTTCAGGGGTTACTCCTGACTCTGCACTCAGAAATCGCTCCTGGCAGGCACAGGGAACCATATGGGATGCAGGGATTTGAACCACTGTCAATCATAGGTGGGCTGCGTGTAAGGCAAATGCCCTAACGCTGTGCTAGCTGTATGGCTCCAACTTTATTTTTTTTAATACTTTCAATTTCTTAGGGATACAGAAATTTAGATGTCAATGTGTAGCTGGTGTCACTTGCTGTTTAGAAACAAATAAAATAACAGTGCTCATTAGCTACAAGAGCTTACTAAGCCTTCTAACAATGACTTAATGACTTCATTGGAGATATAATAATTTTCACAAACCTGATTGTCACTGTACTTCTTTTTTAATCTTCTCTTATCTGCCTTCTATTTTGTCATTCCATTCTTTTTAAAATAATTTTGCCCTCATTGATCTGCAAATAAATGTATTACTATTAACTCTGTCAACTAAGTGATAAGTGCTCTTTAAATAAAGTACATAAAATAAAAATAAACAGAATTAAATACAAATGCCTGGTAAATATCATAAAAATAATGTTCAAATGCACCAGGACAAAAGGTTTTTTTGTGATATCATTTCAGGGCAAGTTTTTCAGAGGGAAATAACGTGTATACAACTTATCATCTTATAATCATATCTTGTTAGACACTTTTTTTAACTAGGACAGTTCCTGAGACATTTCTTGCTTAAGGAATATGATCAGGTATTTTCTAGAAAGTCTTCAAGTTTTTCTCAATCTATGCATCGAGGGAAAAAGATATCAAAGTGCCATTTTCATTAGATCGTTCCACCTATCAATGTTATAAGTATCCACATGACCCCACTTAACTTCAACTTTGTCTAGATTAGGGTATGACTGCAATAAGTTTACTCACACACACTAAAAGAAAAGGTAAATATGCACAAGAGCAGCTTAATTCTGAATAATGCCTGAGTTATGGTTAACTGTTGCATACATGATTAAAAATAATTTAGTAGGGACCAAAGAAACATAGTAGAGTGAGCAGGGCACTTGTCTCATATGGGGTCAACCCAGGTTCAATCCCTGGTATCTCATGTGATCTACCAAGCACCATAAAGCAGTGAACCATGAGCTCAGAGCTAGAAATAAGCCCTGAGCACTGCAAGAAAGAAAAGAAATGAGGAAGGAAGGAAGGATGGAAGGGAGGGAGGGAGGGAAGGAGGGAGGGAGGAAGGAAGGAAGGAAAGAAGGAAGGAAGGGAGGAAGGAAGGAAGGAAGGAAGGAAGGAAGGATGGAAGGGAGGATGGAAGGGAGGGAGGGAGGAAAGGAGGGAGGGAGGAAGGAAGGAAGGGAGGGAGGGAGGGAGGGAGGAAGGAAGGAAGAAAGGAAGGAAGGAAGGGAGGGAGGGAGGGAGGGAGGGAGGGAAGGAGGGAGGGAAGGAGGGAAGGAAGGGAGGGAGGGAGGGAAGGAGGGAAGGAAGGAAGGAAGGAAGGAAGGAAGGAAGGAAGGAAGGAAGGAAGGAAGGGAGGGAGAGAGGGAGGGAGGGAGGGAAGGAGGGAAGGAAGGAAGGGAGGGAGGGAGGGAGGGAGGGAAGGAGGGAAGGGAGGGAGGGAGGGAAGGGAGGGAGGGAGGGAGGGAAGGAGGGAGGGAAGGAGGGAAGGAAGGGAGGGAGGGAGGGAGGGAGGGAGGGAAGGAGGGAGGGAAGGAGGGAAGGAAGGGAGGGAGGGAGGGAAGGAAGAAAGGAAGGGAAGGAAGGAAGGGAGGGAGGGAAGGAGGGAGGAAGGAAGGAAGGGAGGGAGGGAGGAAGGAAGGAAGGAAGGAAGGAAGGAAGGAAGGAAGGAAGGAAGGAAGGAAGGAAGGAAGGAAAGAAGGAAGGAAGGAAGGAAGGGAGGGAGGGAGGGAGAGAGGAAGGGAGGGAGGGAGGGAGGGAGGGAGGAAGGGAGGGAGGGAGGGAGGGAGGAAGGAAGGAAGGAAGGAAGGAAGGAAAAAGGAAGGAAGGAAGGAAGGAAGGAAGGAAGGAAGGAAGGAAGGAAGGAAGGAAGGAAGGAAGGGAGGGAGGGAGGGAGGGAGGGAGGGAGGGAGGGAAGAGAGGGAGTGGAAAATTTAGCACAAGAATAACATGTCAATTCACTCAAATATTGTCCTAGCACATTTAATAAAGTTAGAAATTCCTTTTAATTTATAACATTTTTATCAATTTTCTTTAGTAAAGAAAATGCCATCATATCTATTTCTTTATTCTAAGCAAGCATTATAACACACCTTCAAATTTTTATTTGGAGATATTTAATTGTCTACCTATTTATGTAAATAAAGAAAAACACAATCACAAACAAATATACAAGGAAAAAGTATTTAGACTAAGAACCTGGGAAAGGTTATGATAAATAAAGGTGAAAGTTTTGGTTTCCATTATTTTCAGTAGAGTGCATTATAAACTGCCAAATTTAAATCAGAGGGCTAATTAGACAAGTTTTTGGAGATGCTCCCATAAAAACATAAAAATTGCCATAAATATCATTACAGTACAAATATACACAGTGGTTTATATGTTAAGTATCTGCAAATCCTATTTCATCTAGTTTCTAATGACTTCATGAAGAAAATTAAGTGAATATCTACATCCTTGATTTTTTTCAAAGAGAATCAAGTGAGGATCTCAAGCAAAAATTAACATTAACTTGGTGGCTTTTTTCTGAATTAAAGAAAAGTAACCAATTATTTATTGCAATTAAATTGGCCTACATGTGCCCATTTTAAATAATAAAATTGCATATTCAAATGCAAAAAAAGGACAGATATTACATATAAAACAAATAATTTATGATCATCCTCCCACCCTTAATAATGTAGAAAATTAAAGTTTTCCATTAAAGAATCTGAGACTGGAATGAGGGTGCTTGCCTTGCATGTAGCCAACCTGGGTTCAAACCCATATGGTTCCTCAAACACTGCTTGGAGTGGTCTATGAGCACAGAGCCAGGGCTGTGGCTCAAAAATAAGAATAAATAAAAATCTTATCAATGTTTTAGTGAATTGTCATTTTGACCACTTATGCAACCTGACTTAAATATAGCAAGTAAATGTGTTGCTCCACTGCACAATATTGTTCTATCCACAATAGAGAGAGTATAGTTACAGGTTTTGGTTGGCTTGTTCGGGAATCATGCCAAATGGTGCTCAGAGATCACCTAGTTTTGTGTGCAGGGATCTCTTGCAGGACTCAGAGAAACCTATGGGTTGTAAGACACTGAACCTGCATGTTGGTTGTGTACAAGACACATACCTTATCTACTATGCCATCTCTTGGGTCCCTACAGTCACATTTTTATGACAAGATTTGACACTTTATTTTTTTTGACATATCCAATATTTAAAAAAATTTAGTTTTAAATCCTTGAACAAATCAGTTCTAAGTCCTGAAGGCAAGAATTTAACCCAAACTAGTCCATTTTGTCATTTTTTCAATGAGAATGCTAATCTTTACTTTAACCAGTTTGTATTAGGTAATATATGTAAATAGAATAGAAGGTGGTAAAAATACTTAATGAATTATCAACTATTAATTAACTATTAATGAATTAACAACTATTAAGTTGTTGTTATACACAAAGTTGTTATATGCATTCCCTCTGAATAGGAAATACTTCTTTAATTACAGCTTGGCCAATGTTCTACCCAGTCTGATGTTTAAAAAGTGTGAAGAGTTAATTAAGTCTTTTTGGATTATTTACCACCAGTGCAACATTGTATTTGAAAGATGTCATTTGTATTTATTAGTCACATGGCTCTAACCCTCCCATAGAATTTTGCATTCCACCCATTTACTTCTTTCCGTTATATAAGGCCTACTTTCCATTAATTTAAGTAGAGTAGGTCAAAGATTGACTTACAATGAATTTAAGCCAGGGGACTAACTAGATTGTAAGACTTTGCTCTCCTCTAATGAAACTCAGACAAGCAGGGTAGATTTTCTTGCCTGAATATGTGGACACATATTAGGTCTCTAGTCTGTGACCATGGAACTGCTTCCGGTCATGTCAACCTCCCAGTTTTGGCTTAGTTACAGTACTTTGACTAAAGGGGAAGTTATTGAGTGGTTTAAGAGATCCGATTACATCATGCATAATAAATTTTGAACTAAGAAAATGCTGAAGATGGGTTTTCTTACCCTTGTTCCAACTTTTGTAAATGGGATTATAAAAGTAGGATTGAAAGAAGGAGGAAAATATAAAGCAACGAAATGCATAATTTTCAAGAACTCAATTATGGGAGAGATCCAGGAGAGTTATCCTGTGATTCATAAATCTGTCTGCTGCTTTCACTATTGTTCCATCTCATACCACTTGCTTTTGGTTTATCTGTCTGTATAAATTAGCCAACAAAGCATCATAAATATCCTTAGTTAGCAAGTACTAGCTTTCCTTAGGGAGAGAGTCTACTCTCTGAATTTCTTCATGTTTATTTTGAGGTTTGAATAAATCATTAGGAAATCAAAATAATTGAGATATTATTCCCATAATCAACTCCTTGCTTTATGCCTTAATCACTATTAATTATTACAGGAATGAATCATTTAAGATTATTAAATTTTATAATTTTTCAACTGAACCAATAGTGTCTTATAGGACACAGGTGAATCATGTAAATCGTATTTATCACTCTGAAAATATTATCTAATTAATATTATCTATTATTTGAGGCAAATTATCAGAAGTTTGAGAATGTGTTGAGGAGGGGATTTTTGTTGCATCACACTTGGCAGTGCTTATGGCTTACTCGCTCTATCCTCAAAAGTCACTTTAAGTAAGTATTCTTGGAATTGTGTGTTTGTTGGGATCAAACCAGGCTGCATGCAACGTAAACACTATTCTATTTTTCTGACCCTATAAAATTATATTTGAAACTATCACATGTACAATCATGATATGTCAGAAAGTACATTAAACCAGGAATTAACAGTAAAATGTTGTTTCATCATCTTTATGCACTTCACAGTCTGTGCATTTGTTTTAAATCAGGATTGGGATGTATATGTTTATACATAGCCATACTTGAATTCACCTGTAAACCTAAGCCTTTGGGAGTGATTGTATTTGAACATCTGGTCTTACCGTATGTTTTTAGTTGAAAATGAAATATCATCTCAAACATCTAGGTTCTGAAGAACAAAGATTGGTAATGATGTTCTAGAGGCATTCGTGATGATAAATAATGTATTCTGCAAAGCTGAGTTGGGATTCATTGTAGTAAATAGGGACGTAAAATGTCTTTAATCATGGCATATTACTAAAATGTTTCTTAAATAGTTTTCTTTTATTTCTCACTATAACTTTTCCACTTACTCTTTGAACTAAGTAATAACAAAGTATGTAGGAAGCTATTTTTATATTATTTTCTGTAAAGGAATATTACTGGTGATTGTACCCACAGAACAATAATTTTAAGGACCTCAAGTTATATTTTGTATTCATTAAAAGATTATGTATCACATATTCTCTTTTGAAATTCTAATTTTTCTTTTATCACAACCAGAAGTTTTTTTTTAAATAATTGCCTAATGTTAGCTTGTTTTCTGATAATATTGACCCTAGTCTTCTCTTATAGAACTTGAAATAATATCTGTAATGGAACCCTATGGTTTATATTTATAATGTATAAATATATCAGCAGAATTTAATTAACTGGAACCAGTTGCCTTCCATGAATAATCTTAAAGCATGTAGTATTTGCCTTGGCAGATTAAAGAAAAGCAGTGGGAGCTAATTTAAACAGAACTTTACTGAAATGTCAGAGACACTTTAATCTAACAAAGAAAGTTCATATACAAAAAAACTCTTTAATCTCCAACATTTTCTGCACTATAAAATGAAGAATTTAACTATTCTATATATGGTTGTTCATTTTCTTTGTATTTACTATTATAAACCAACTTAATCTGTAATATACAATAATGTTGCCACTTTGCATGTGCACCTGATTTATAAAAGCAAATAAATGGAACTTTTGTTTTAAAAAGAATTTTCCATTGATCTCACATACAGACTCATTAATTTTGATTGCAATACTATATTCATTTGCCTGGTGGCTAGATTTCTAAGTGTGAATACAATCATTTTAAAGTAAAATTAATACATCTTAATTAATTGGATGATCTTAAAATACACCTCATCTTTAAAAATCACTTTGGGATCTATAGAGATATTACAGTAGGGAATGTTGTTGTAGCTAAGAGAGGTTTGATTCTAGGCACCACAAAAAGTCTTCTAATGATCACCAGGAATGATCCTTGAGTGCCACTAGGTATAGCCCAAGAAGAAACAAACAAAACAAAAATAATTTTGGATAACTCTATGGAAAATACATTTTAAATTAATAATATATTTTGTAATTTAAAATTTTATTGGATGATCTAGGTTTTGCTAGACCAGCTCTCCTTAAAGCAGGACACACTTTATCGATATTATATTTTAAATTATGGGTGTATACTTAAAAAAAAACGAATGCCCTGTTAAAACTTTTTTGACATAAGGTGTTTGTCTTGAGTTGGCCTCGTACAATGCAAACATTCTATCACTGTATTTATCACTCAGGCCCCATTGACTTGGTGTTAATGACCATTCAGACCTCTGTTAAAATTGCCATTGTAATGCCTACACAATATGACTTCAAAACAGCTGATGAAATTTTAAAATTAAAAAAAGAAGAAGCAAAAAAATTGTAATTTTCGTAATCTATTTGGAAAGCTCTGTTAGTTTTGACATTTATATAAACTTAAAATATGAAAAATATTTTACTCTAAAAATTTGTTGGTTAAAATTATTACTAACTCATGGCTATGGTTTGCAGAACATGCTGAGATGTATTAGGGGCTTGAATTTTCAGACTCCAACACACCAAAAGTCTAAGAATATTTTTAAGTGGAGGAACTAAAGCATAAAAAGAACTATAGGTCTCTTATTACTTTATTCTTGTTATTGCAGAATATTTTAGTTGTAGCTACTATTCATGCTTTCAATATGAAAGGCTCATGATTTTTTTCTTTCATACTTTCAGAGAAACTGCCCATAATCTAAATGAATGCTACTCCATAGCTATTCAAACAAAAACTTTGTAGAAAATCATGAAAGGATATTTTAGAACACCAATGTCATATCAATAATATAAAGTATACAACAAGCTACCGTTGTTATAATATAGATGTAGTAACATACTTTAAACTTTTCTAACATAGAATATAATAAACTCTTGCATGTGTTATTATTACAACAGCCAAAATCTTTTTTTTTTTTTTGTTTTTGGGCCACACCCGGTAACGCTCAGGGGTTACTCCTGGCTATGCGCTCAGAAGTCGCTCCTGGCTTGGGAGACCATATGGGACACGGGGGGGATCGAACCATGGTCTGTCCTAGTCTAGCGCTGGCAAGGCAGACACCTTACCTATAGCGCCACCACGCTGGCTGGTATAATTGCAGATTATATCAATTGCAGATTGGTATAATTACTATATCATTATCTTTAATTATTAATGAAAAGATAAACTTTCAACTTGTGACCTAGCTTAACAAAATGTAATATTGAAAGAAAACTTTTTCCAAAAATTCCCAAGTGAAAAGTTATAACAGATAAAAATAATTGAGGACAGGGACATATTCTAGTCAATATGTTGGGAAAATTTGGAGTTATTTTAAAATAGTCCTAATCAGATAATTATTTCTATGATTAAAAAAAAGTTTGTCTCCAAAATAATTGAAATTCTTACTGATGTGAAAGCTAAACTCTTAGAAAAAAAAAAACAAAGTGAGATTGATAATGAATGTTTATCAATTACAAGTTATGCATCTAGTTCCAATATTTATAAACACAAACATGTTGATTTTATATATTGAAGAACATTTTTTCCTGGAGGAGAAGAAATGACTAGACTAAGCTCCGATACAAGCAACTCTAAAACTACAGTAAAATATTCAAAACTAAAACACACATACTATTTTGTTGAATATAGGTAAGTTGGCAAAGGTAAATTTGTTTAAGAAAAGGAAGTATGGGAAAACAGAAGTTGGGATTTTGATTATATTGATGATGTTGAAGAATGCTATAACTATAAATTCGAAGTATAGTCTTAGCAATATGAAAAACATGGGCTGTAAGTTGCAATCACCTAAACTTTGCAATGCTCCTGTCATGATGACAGGCAGAGGGTGGGGCTGAGGGTATGGGGTGGGAAATAATGAAATATTATAAGTTTTCCCAAACTTATATTATTAGTCTTATAATATTATGAAACTAAAATTGAATTATCAATAACTTTATGATTCACAATTCTTTAAATAAAATATAATATTTAAAAGAAGAGTAATCATTTAAGTCATGTGTCTCAGAGAGGTATATGTACATTCAGAAATTTAAAAATATCTAAATAATTTATAAGAAACTTTTATAACTTTTTAATTCCAAGAAATCTTTCAGACTAGCTCTAAATTTTTCAATTTAATTAAGTTGAAGTTATTCAATTTGGTAGCAAAGTAATTTTTATATTGTATATTTGGTCATTGGAGTTTCACTCAACCTTAATAGTGGTTTGCCTCCTACCCTCACCCCCATTGATAGAAAGAGTATGGAGAATAATCACCCCTTACTTGAAAATGTTGGCTTGTATAGATTTAAGTCCTCTATTTATCTTTCGATTCATTTTTATTTTTCTAAGTATTTTTATATAGTGACATATATTTCATGTCAACAGATCCTGAATTTTTAGTGTGCTCTAGGAAAAAAATGCTAAAATGCATTATTTACATCTATTCTTGTTACCAACTTCACAACAGTCCTAAAAATGTCACTCCTGTAATAATACTTTCCTTCTTTAATTTTTACACCTTCTGTCAATTGAATATTTTACAAATACTCACCATAGGTTTAAACCTTTTGGAAGTGAAATTGGAAAATGAAGTAAGCCATGCACAAGAAGAATAACACTTCTTCCGATGAATTATGTATTTTTGCATGCAAATGTATCTATTTTCACAATACTTTAGTGTTAAACATGTGCTCCTCCATGATTTGTTTTAATCTTATCTACATATTTTATAGTCTGAATGATAAAAGCCATTACATGAGCATGTCAATCTAGTTACTCCAGGGTATGTAGCATTTAATACTTCAGTTATGGGAATTTGTTTTTATATAGTATATGTTAATACAATGAAAATTATGCATTCCAATGACAAAATATATTTTATATTGCAGTGTGGTTTCTTTTAAGTTTAAATATTCTGTACAATTTTGGTTAATTAAAATTATTTAGTGTTTCTAGTCCTCATCATACTCAACAATGTAATTAAACTTCCAACTTACTGGAAAACTGTTTAGAGAGCAGAATAATTCAAGATACCAGTGGCAAACGGTGTAAGATGACTTTGGCAAAAATCTACTGAGCTAATTTTTACAAACAAACCTGTTGACATCACTCTTATACTCTTATTATTCACTTAATATCTTTATATACTCTTAATATTTTTGTGATAGCATGCAGTATATGAATGATCAGCATCCTTGTACTTTCTCTTTATTTCACAAACATGTCACATTTTGGTAATTACAGCCATAGGTACTGGTGATCAACCTTTGTCTGTATATCTGTCCCAAAACATGCTTCTGAATGAGTAAGTCACCCACACATTTTCAAGATGTAAAACTCTGTAAGACATATGCCTTGTCATTGGTTGCCACAAACTACAAAAGTTTAAAAAAATACTACAAGGCAAATAATTAATATGTATATAACTACTGTATCCAGGGAGAAATTGTACTTTATGCAAATGATAATGAATAATGAGGTACATTTAGAAATAACATATATTATATATTTCCTCTCGGATAACAGTTTGAGATCAAGTTCCCAACCAAGAAGTCAGAGCTTCTAGAAATATAAGCAATCACATCTATTCCTCCTAGGAAAGGCTTAAGTAGTTGGTCTCATTTAATTGCAGTTTTCTTTCCAAAATGACTTACCTGATCCGCAGATGAGAAAGAAAGTGAGGTGGAAGCAATTTATATTAAAGCCGGGCATTATAAATATATTTTTTTAAAAGTGTCATACTTTAAGGATAGAACTACAATGATGTCACAAATAGATCAATCTTAACTGACTCTTACCTGTCTTGGCAGAGTGGGTTGACAATGTCGAAAAGACGCAAGTGTCTAAAGGAGAAAGCAAGGGGAGTATTTGCACTTGCAGTTTTTGCAGAGCTAAGAGTGCTCTATGCCTAAGTCATCAATTGCCTTCTTCAAAGTCATCCTGTCCGCGGTATTGGGGGGCGGTGGGAAGAATCACTGCCCAGAAGCTCGCTGGTGCTGCTTCTGCAGCTTTCTCTGCTTTTGCACAGAGACCTAACAGCTGAGTGTGTCGTTGGAGAGCATCCTCCCTCCACCCCCCTAGTCTGGCTCCCTCTCCTTTTTGGCGTGGTCTTTCTTCCTCTGGATCTCAATGTACCTCTCGCAAATGGGAGAGTTACCAGTCTGACAGTCAGAGGACAAGCTGGCAGGCAACTGTGCAGTTCCCCCCTACCCTTCCACCCCCGCTGAGACACCGGAATGTGTGGTGAATAAAGACAAAGCCCAGAATGAATGCAGTGCACTACTCCCTGAAAAAGCGCAGCAGCGGTACCCAGCACTGCAACTCCACAAGCTGCCACGTTGGGCGGGAGGTGGACCGCATTCACCTTGTCTGTCCAGATCCCACCTAGGAACGTGCCAACAGCTTTGGAAAGTTTGACTCCGGAGTTTGCTCCCCTTCCTGGATTTCTACAGCTGGAAACTTCTGTGACTCACTGCCAGAACATCTTGGGAAGAAATAAAAAAAGAGTTCGATAGTTTTCTCCGCTGTTCAACTTGGAGACTTTGCTGGATCCACCCCCACCCCAGTTGTTACCCAGTTGTCACTTGTAGAGAGAAAGAACATTGGATTGGTTAGGTCTCAAATAAATAGTTTTATGGTAATGGAAGATGGGTTTCTCTAGCCTTGAGTATTCCCCAGAGGTACTGAGTGGGAAGTGGCTGGGAAAGAGGTGCAGGTGTGTGTGTGTGTGTGTGTGTGTGTGTGTGTGTGTGTGTGTGTGTGTGTGTGTGTGTGTGTGACACAGAGAGAGAGAGAGAGAGAGAGAGAGAGAGAGAGAGAGAGAGAGAGAGAATCAATATCTCACAGGTGTCCCAAAAGGAAATTGAGATAAAGTAAAGTGAAATTGGTGAACAAGTTTGGAAAAACATAAGTGCAAAGGAGTGAACTGAGTATAAAGGGATGGGACTCGCTGATTTCCTAAAGCTATCTTTCAACTTTGACAAGAGTCTCCTTACAGTGCTCTTGTTCTGTGGACTTTATAAGCATTAATATGTGAATAAATATATACAAACATCTATATGCATAGATATACATATGCATTAAGGGAATATTTCATAGCCTGTAGGTTGCTTAAGGTGTTTATTGGTACAGTTTTTCACTTTAAAGAAACTAGAAATTTACTGAAGTATGACTATAGAGTTTTTGGTTAAAACTCTACCTCCCTCACAAGTATTATTTTAATTTAATTATTTTATACTATTAGAGTGAGGGTTTGAGTTTTTTGTTTTATTTTATTTTATTTTTTGCTTTATTTTCCCCCTGTGGCCACATCTGGCAATGCTCTGGGTTTTCTCCTTGCTCTGTACTAAGGAAGAAATCACTCTTAATGGGCTCAGGGGACCATATAGAACGTTGGGGAACAAAATTGGGTCAGCAGCCACTGGGCAGCAGCATTTAAAGCAAGTACCCTACCTGCTATACAATATCACTCTTACACCTAAGAGGGAGGTTGTCTTTTTTTATAGATACAATAATATAACCCAGGCATTTGTTTTAGAAAGCTAATGATAAAATTATATTTTGTGCAAGATTCTTGAAGTAAATTATTTTTTGAAGTAAATAATTAACATAAAATATTAATGGTTTTCTATATTTTTTGAAATAAAATCTAGAACTAAATCATTCAGCAGCACTGGATGAAATCTTTAGAGATCTAAACTCTGTGTTCCTTTGCTAAATAGTTATCTCCAGGCTCTTGTGATCAAATGGATGTTCAAAGTTAAAAAAGAGGAAAAGATGGGGGAAATTTTTACTCTTGCTTGAGGACATACCTTAGTGGTACCGTAGGTCATTACTTTTCTAGAATCTCACTATATTGATAGAGTTAGCAGCATGTGAGACTGGAAAGTAGAATAATGTTCTGAATAAATAAAAGTACATGCATGGCCAGGAATCTGAGTAGCTGCTCCTGAGGAATGGTACAAGGAAATATGTGGGTAGGGAATAGTAGTGTCTGTACTTAGGGTAAGTACATAGAAGGATAAAGCATCCTAAGTACTAGAAGAGATCCCAGAAGCCATTCCACCCTGTTCCTTTGTGTAATTGCTGTGTCATCTACAGAACTGATTCCATTTCCAACAGGGGACACTGTTTTAATTGCAGCCAATTATGGTGACTATATTGTATTTGTCAGTAATTGTTATAGATCTCAGATCTGAGTCAGTCTGGGCATCATGTTCAGTTGTGGCAATTATTGGCTCAAGGACATGAGCTTATTAAATTGTAGAGAAGAACATTGTTCACTATGTAACATTCTGTTTGTAGGTAAATATTAGAGCTTAAACTTAGAGAAAAAAATTGGTACTGATCAAACCATTGAAAGTGTTTATATGGAGGATTGGGTAGGGTGTTAGGTTACTTAGAGTTTACTCCTTGCTCCAAACTCAGATCATTCCTGACATGTCAGAGAAAAACTATGTGGTGCTAGGGATGGCTGACCTGAGTCAGCATCATACAAAATAAATGCCCTACCCACTGTTTTCTGTTAACTCTTTTATTATCTTTCTGCCTCCTCCTAAATCAATGAACTTTAGTTCATTTTGGTCAACTTCAAAATCAACACTAACTCTAAACTAGTTTTATACACCAATGTTTCTCTTTTTTATACACAATGATGTGTTTTCTTTTTAATGATTAAACCATTCCTAATTTTGTGTATCAAACACAACTATTGACCATATGGCATTTAATTCCTACTCCTCAATCTTATGTGTGCAGTTTCATGGTTTAATGATATTTTAATTTAAAGGTGTAAGTATAAGAAATATATTTAATCTTTGCTTACACAAGGATGAAACATTTTAATTAATTTATTTTAAATGTTTTCTAACAATTTAACATATTTTAATTTTCTAACAATTTATTTTGGCAATCTATTTGTACATTAAAATTCCAATTTGTCAATGAATTGGGAACATGTTACAGGCTCATTAGATTTAAATAACAGCTTGGTTTATGATATAATTATTAATTGCTGGGATTTAGCTAGAATTACAGTGTACTTTTGCAATCAATTCAGAGCATAATAATAATCATATTTTAATAGCTAACAGTTTACTGTGAATGTGCTTATCCTATTTTAATTCCTGTTTTAAGTACTTCCAATATATGAAATAATGCAATCTTCACTATAGTTTTATGTGGGAGTATACCATTTTTATAATTTTATTAGTGAGGAAAATTCACACCAAAACTGGCACAAGAAAAAATTAAAAATCTGAATAGTCATATTTAGATGAAGAAAATTGGTTTTATAATAAAAAATATACCCCACAGACCAAAGCAAACATCCCCCAAACAAATTGCTATATAGCAAAAGTTGCTGAACAATGTCCAATCTGGAATTTTCACATTGAAATAATTTGTTAAATTCTTACACTGCCAAACACATATGATTCTAAAGTTCTATTCCTTAAAAATAACAATTAAGGGGGTGTAGAGATAGTATGGAGGTAGGGCATTTGCCTTGCATGTAGAAGGATGGTGGTTCTAATCCTGGCATCCCATATGGTCCCTGGAGCCTGCCAGGAGTGATTTGTGAGCATAGAGCTGGGAGTAACAACTGAGTGCTGCCGGGTATGACTCATAGAAAGCCAAAATAAATAAATAAATAAATAAATAAATAAATAAATAAATAAATAAATAAATAACAATTTAGAAAAATGTAAAACAAAAATTCTACAGAAAACTTGTACACAACTGCCTGTAGAAGTGTCTGGGGGTTTTTATTGTTCTTTGTTTTTCCTTTTGGGAGTTTTGGGCCACACTCAGTGATGCTCAGGAGTTTTCCTAGCTATGTACTCATAAATCGCTCATGGCTTGGGGGACCATATGGGACGCCAGGGGAATCAAACCACGGTCCATCTTATGCTAGCGTGGGCAATGCAGATGCCTTACCGCTTGTGCTGCCACTCCGGCACCTAGAAGTGTCTGAGATTTTTTTATAACAACAAAATGAACAAAAATTTCTTTCAATTCACACTTTACTAAATAAATTATAGTTGAGCGAGGTAGTAGGATATTTTTCTTCACAATAAAGAGAAATACATTGCATGCTAGAGACATAGTAGGAGGGAGTAAATGCTTCCTCCTATGTGATTAGCTCCAGTTTGATTTCAGTGGCATGGTAGGCTCCAAGATCAGCCAAGTTTGATCCCTCAATTTTCTAGACTTAAAATTTAAAAGTAAATTAAAAAAGAGGACACTACTGATATACAATGTACCAATTGCATAAATGTCTTTGTGTGGAAGCAAACAAAGCTAGATAAACTATATGTTTTCTATATGTTGCAAGACTTGGATTCTGTATGATGAGTGAATGCCATCATCATGGATATCATCATTGGCCAATTTTTGAGCAAGATCTTGCTATGAGGAAATTGATTTTATATTGTGTTTTATTGTGTTATAGTAAATATAGGAACATATTTAAATTATTTTAACAGTGCACATAGATAATTATTTATTCTGTGTACTTTACTGCTCCATAGAGTTAATGTAAAAAAAAGAGCAAGATAGAGCCACCAGCCTATTATTAAAAAGACCTATTTAAGATGACATAATTAGGAAGTAGCACAATAGTAGTCAGTGCCTTCATTTATTCATTTTTCTCATAAACATCACTTTATACTGATTATGGATAAGTTCTGTCCTGTTTCTAAATTGCAAGAATGAGAAAATTAAGGCAAAGTTATGAGAAGAGCTAAGGGCTTGATCATTTCTGGGTGTTAGCCTACCCATTGATCTTTTCTAGGTTGTGTTTCTGAATTTTTAAACTCATTATACAAGATTGATTTTGACCCTTTTACCTATGAACTTTTTTTTGAGTTTTTGCTGATGCATCTTAGCTATGGTCTTAGCTAGCTTAATTTTCTCTAACAAAGTGGTGTAGGCCAAGATGCTTCAACACAGATATATTTCTTACCAGCAGACTGTGAATTTTACAGTTAAGGTGTCAGAATTTCCTATATGTGATGCAGACCGACCACCTCTTCAGATGGCCATATTGACCTTGTATCCTCACAAGTTCCAGAACACAGGTTGTAATTTTTTGTCTCATCTTATTATTCTTATAATTTTTATTAAGAATTTTAAGTTTTATTAAAGAATCATGATTTATAAACTTATAGATGATGGGGTTTCCCACATATATTATAACAGCATGAATTCCACCACCAGTATCAATTTCCTTTCACCAGTGTTTTCATGTTCCCTCCCTACCCCAATCTAAGAACTTGGCAGGCACATTTTAATGCATAATTGTTGTGGTTTAGATGCCATGTTTTCAGTGCAGTTGACACTGTGGTTTGGATATGTAAACTTATGTACCTGAGGCCTTTGACCTCTGTCCCTTTGTCCTTCTCCCTACACTCTGAGGTCAAGGCTTATCTAGATAACCCCTTTTTCTAACAGTGCATTCCCTCATCTATTTCTATATGCCACAGATAGAGTGCATTCTGTATTTGTGCTATATGCCAGATCTAATGCTAATCTCTCTGGGACAATCCACCTCCTAATACTGATTGTACTGCAGGGAGTTGGGGGTAGAAGTTAGGGGAGCGCATATTTCTTCACTGTAACTCATTCTGCTTTGCAACAGCTTCACTTTGCAGTGATGCCTTTTAAATTATTCCACAACTGATCTCTTTCTGCTTAAAGTTTCTTATTCTCTCTAGCTCAAATTCCCAAGAGCAGAGAGCTGATTGGTACCTTAAGTTTGGGATGATTCCACCAGAGTCTTATCATCTCTAAGGTTCCCTTGAGTATAGTATGCTATCTTAAATCTATAAGATGAGACTCATGTAGTGAAAAAAATTGCAGTCTATAAGGATTTGTGAGTGAGTATGGTAAATGACATTACTCATATATCTACTTTGTGTATTATATTTCTTTGCCTCTTACATTATGGCCATATTTATGACAGAACTGCATGCAGTCATTAATACATTTTAATTTAAGTTTGTAAATATATAAACATGCATTCATAGACATATACACCTAAGGAAATATATTTTGGACCATTCACATCCTGATAAGCTTATAGCTCTAGTACAGATGAAGTCCTCATTTTCACTCTTCTATTCATGATCCTACTGCTTCTTATCAAATTTCTGTTTTATTGCAGCTTTAAAGAATGTGTGAATGTTTCTATCTATTTTGTGTACTTAGGTATAAAAATTATTCTTTTTAAATGTCACACATTTAAATCCTATAAAGTGTTCTAACTGTAGATTTTCCTCTCTATTGTTATAGGATTCTTGGCACACACATAAATAACATTGCTTTTTAATTTTTCAGACTCTTAAAAGGATACTGAATTTAAATTTGCAGACCCATCCAGAGTAGCCTGCTCTCAAAACTCCTCCACAAGTCAAATTACTGAATGATGACCTATAAATAGATAATTAGAGAAACAGAAGATGTTGATAAGTGAACATTAGTCATGCCTTTGGAATAGGGTGAACGTAGTTAATCTCACTCAAAATTTTGCTTCACAAATTAATTTCTAATCTCATAAGGAAAAGCTCATTATTTTACTGACCTTCTTTAATTTTTATTTGCTTTTGAAGAAAGATAAACAATTAGAAAACAGTGAAATAAAGAAAATTTGGCCTCAAAAAAGTCAGATCTCAATTAGCAAATTCTCTGTTAAAGACAGAAAACCTTACCATGCAGAACCATTTATAAGATTTTAGTGCAAACTTTAGATTTATGGGAAAATAAATGCTGCTCTATTTGGAACTAACATCATCACCTATGAATTTATTATTACCTTATGAGTTGGTAGGTGAAGAGGCAGAGTTGGCAGGCAAGTGGTATGTTTCTGTTCTGCTTTTGTGAAGAGTCAATATGAGTCTATTACTACAGACTTAAAGCTATGGAACTAAATACTTGAAGAGTTTAGTACTAGCTTGTGATAAGAAATGCATTGCCTAGGAGAGATTTTATTTTCAGTTGGTTGACATTGCCACACCTTTAAATAAAAATTTTATATGAAAAATTGATTTCCTGGTAAGTGCTGACTTTGATCTATATTGTGGAAGGAGAGGGGGCTCTCCAGCAATGTTTGGGGGCTGGGTTGATATTCCCTGCCAAGCTGGGCAGCTCATGCTTGGATCTGGTGAAGTAATGTTATTCAGAACCAGTGATACTGGTAGACTCCTGGGCTACACCTGAGAGAACTCAGGTTTATCAGGGCCACTCCTGGCCATTCTAGGGTTTGGAGTGTTGTGCTGGGAATGTGGTCAACCCTTTGAGCTGTCTCCATAGCATGATGCTAACCTTTAATCAAAGTGTTGCCTTTTAGAGAGAGGTTAACTTCTTTATAACCTATTTCATATAAGTTTTTGCAAACGCCACTTCACATTTTCCTTCTAATCTATTTGTTAGCAAAAAAACCCATAACTTTTACTGCGTTGTAGTAGGACATGGTTTTCACGTCTTTGCAAATTCTACCTATCATCACTGAACTCAGGACCTTTTGTGAAACTTATACTATTAAATTTGTAGCACAATCCCAGTGTTGAGCAGTATGGACTCCTAATATAAGTGCTGGCATATGAAACCCAAATCTGCCACCTGTAAGGCAAGCACCCTCTTCACTGTACCACTGTATTATTGCTCCAGCTGTTGTAAAAATTCTTTTTAACAATTATGTCTCCAGATGTAGATAATAGTTTTAGACCTGCTGATCTAACTTTGCTTCACTCTTTTATTAAGAGCAACAGCTGGAGTTTTTCTAGGATGCTATATTCTTCCACTCCCTACTCAAGAAGTCATCCTGATCCCTGACTTAAGATGAGGTGGCCACCACAGTAAGTCTAGAGATAAATATGATGACTAAAGGAAAACTTTTCTGAGTGTACCGCATGCACACATTGGAATGATTTAGCAAAAAAAAAAAAATCTCCCTTTTTAGCAGCATTGTCAGAGCACCCACAAAAATCTGTTGGACGGCTGATTTCATGTGATTCTGTATTTCAATTGATATCTTAAATGCAAATTTTGTTGCAATGTAATGCACCATAATTACAGCAAAGGACTTTAACCAAACAATGCAGGTCATGCCTCTAACATGTGACCCTGCTCCCTATTATATAAATACATTAACTTAGGGGTCCCTGGAGATAGTTTCAGGATTAAAGCATATGTTTTGAATGCAGTGACTTTGGTTTGATACCTAGCTGATGACATGGTCATGAGGATTTAGCCACAAAGGCCCACTAAGTAGCTGAGGTTTGCCTTCGAGAACCTCAAACAACACACTATGGGTAGATCTGTTTTTCTGGATGCATCAGAAGGTGAGAACAGCATCTTCATAACTTCATTGAAGCACTAACACTGTTGTGAGAATTGCAGGTAGGAATCTCTAGACTTTCTGCATATGGCTTGGATGCCCACTCCTGCATACCACTTCCCTGATGAGAAACATTCGATGTCAGGAGATAGAAGGGAGCAGTTTGGAGAAGCAAATCCTTGCCGTGCCTAGATCCAGTGGAGAATGAAGCTTATCCTTGTACTTCAGATCTGAGAGATACAACGTCCTTGTCTTAGATGACATGTAAAAATTTCTTCTCATGATACCTTGAAAGATCAAGCACAGAAAATACTCCAATAAAAGCTGGTCAGATGTGAAAAGTGCATCTGGAGGCAAGTGCCTGGGATTCAGTCATCCTGCCTCAGCACCTCCTGACAGCTTTCTTTTTTCTCATCCCTGGAAAGGATTGTAATGCATACTTCACACATTCTGATATCCATTTGGTTCTCATTAGTTTCAGACATTAGACTATGGACCTTTGGCATTTTAAGCTCTGATTAAATAAGCTCTTACTCTCTCTGTAGAGCATGTTGAGGGTTTAAGCCTTCAGTGTCTGGCCATCAGCAATGATTATCAGAGAAAAACAAATGGGTTCCTGGGTATTCTTTGTCTCTCTTCTCTTCCCTTCTCTCCTTTCTCCTTTCTCTCACACTTTCTCTTTCTCTCTTTGGTGAAGAAAAGAACCCCCTTCTCTATGAGGATATGAGATTTCAAGAGGCACAAAGACAGAGCAGATATAAAATTACAGTCTTGTATTGTCAAATGGTTTAAACTCTTAAAATATTTCCAACCACATTAAAGTTATATAAAGAAGCCAAAAATAAAAAAAAATGAAGATATAGGAGGAGGAAATAAGGAAATATAAGAAAGAAAAGGACTAAGATTTTTATGAGGAGGATTTCTTTGGGAAACTAGTGCTCTTTACCCTAGAGAGAAAGGAACTATGTCTCTTATCTCAACTTCCTTGATGGAATGTGCCATGGCATAAAGCATGCTGATTTTAATACTGTGACTCCAATAGAGGTGTTTTATTATTATATGAACTCCTATTTAATTTCTAAAATGAGTCCATTTGCAAATGAATGCTGGCTGTGAAGTAGTTAGCTGTTAAGGAGAATTTAGAAAGGCAAACATATGCTCCTCTAGGAAATAGGAGAAAAGAGGAAGTAATTCCCTCTCTGACCAAGTTTAAAAATAATGAGAAAGAGTCTCAAATAATATCACAAATCCTGCATATTCTGTGTTGACCTTCGTCCTCTGTAGTGTACCTGAAACCCACCCATTTCTGGGAGGGGTCTTGGGAACTGAATAGTAGGTGTAACCTTACCTGCAAGACCCTCCCATTCCTGGGAGGGGTCTTGGAAAAGATAGATAAGGCTGGAACCGAGGGAATTCGGCCCCCTTTTTGGCCGTTTCCTTTGGCCCTGAAGATGGCTAAAGTGAGTTAAGACGCAGGGCTAGCCTAGAATGGCTGAATGCTTAAAAGGTTATGAGATAGGCCACACACACGTGGTGGCTAGGGCCTAAATAAAGATGATCCTTCCTGAAGCCTGCCTGTGAGTGAGTGATTTCGCGTTTCACCTGGGCCTGAAACTCGCCGGTTCATGGGGTTGCTGAGCCATGTGGCCTGGGATGGCAAAAAGAAATCCATCGCCATCCACCGCCATCCAGCCCCATCGTTAATTATTTCATGCTACAGTCCTCATCCTCCATCTCCCACACAGGCAGGAGATGAAAAGCATCAGCAAGAACTTGAGTGGAGTTCAATATTCTCTACCCTTCCCTTAATCATTTTTGATGGACAATTGAGGAAATGAAACAAGAAGCATTTTATCAACTGCCTCTAGTGGAATCCAGTTGGTGTCAAATTAAGCATGAGATCTCATGAATATTTACCATTTTATTCTCAAGTTTTTATTTTGTTTTGTTTGGGGTTTGGGGCCACACTTGGTGGTTACTCCTGACTCTGAGCTCAGAAACCACTCTTGGCAGGTTTGGGAAACCATATAGGATGTCAAGATCGAACCTGGGCCTGCCATTTGTAAAGCAAATGCCCTTCATACTATGTTATAGCATTAGCCCCCCTTCTCAAGTTTTTAAAGTGACTGATGCCTGCCAAGTTTATTAGCTCTAATTGCTGTGAGCCACCTTCCTTTATAACAGCATATCTTGAATGTGGACTTTATTTTTCCCCAGTGATATCATCAGTATGCAGAGGGATCTGAATGACTTTCCTGCCATGATAAAGATCAATGATTGAGTTGATACAATTTTCTGAAACCACAGAGATAGATTTAGAGGAACTTCCGGCTTATTTTGTTGTATCCTTTCGTTGTTGAAGGTGATTAGATGGGAGGGTAAGTTTGCCAATATGATATGCTCTTGTGATATTGCTTTGAAATATTAATGATGTGTTTAATGACAGTGAGGCCCTATTTCAGCTACCAGTGTTGATGGATTTTGTTAAGCCAGACGACAAGATGATTTGGTGAGATTCCTTTTTCTTTCTTTGCCTGTGTCATTTCCAAACCATTGTTTTAAAAAGCTACAGTGTCATAAAGCTGCACCTTTTCAAAATATGCATAGTAGCTTGCTAAAAGAATAGCAGCACAGAATATTGATGATGGAGTTGAGGGCAAAAATGATCTTTACAAAGCCATTATTTCTACTATTTGGTTTACTCTATTATTTTTCAGATTAGCCAGTTATACTATTAACTAGAATATTAAACTAATTGGAATAATAGGGGAGGGTTTAAAACAAAAGCCTGTCTTTTTAAAAAAGATAATAAAATAATCAAAAGCCTGCAAAAAGCTTTTAGAGTAGAATGATTTCAGTATAGTGAACACTCACAAATGCCATTAAATGAATTAATGAGAAATAAATAACAAAGGGATTTCAAAGCATTATCCTAAAATAGGACCTATCTTATATTTCAAATATTTACCTCTAAAGAAATAGATTTGTATAAACTGAACATATAGATATGTCCAGATTCAATTTTAAGGGATCATCGCCATAGAATGGTTTGCACATTTTAAGTGAAATAACACTGTTATGTTTGTTTGTTTGTTTTTAGTTCCTACCAGAAAATTCTCAAGGCTTACTCCTTCCTAGCTCTTAATTTAGGGATCACTTTTTGCAGGCTCAGAGGTCCATAAGTGATGCTAGGGATCAAACCCTGGTAACATGAGTGCAAGTTAAGTGTCCTACCAGCTGTACTCTTGCTCTGGTCGCTGAATGAAGTAACACTGTCTGAAAGAATGTAACTGTTTGTATAAGTTAGGAATACAGTGTAAACACACTATTCTCCCACCAAAGTTCGAACATCTCTCCAGAGCTGACCACAGGAACTTTTCAGCCAAGGGAATGACCCTGTGCACAGCGCAGGGTAGAGGTCTGAGAGAGGTCTTATATGTCTTATCACCTATGAGAAAGGTCTTCTGCAATCTATATTTACAGATAATAATTTAATTTGATTTTACTCACAGAACCATTTGACAGTGAAGATATCAAGCACATAGATTTGTCCCCAAAGTTTCTTCTGCCTTTAGTAAAGTCTTTCTCTTGCCTCCATAGGCAAATATGTGTCTGTATTTCGTTACCAGTGATGACTATGCATTCTCTTTTAAACAACAGAATAATACAAATACACTGGCCTTCTTCACATGGAGCTAGCTTTCTTTTCTTGTGATAGATTACTGGGATTTCAAAGCTGCATAGAATAGATGCTTTCTTTTCTTTTTAAGACCACCTTAACAGGTTTATTTATATGGCATCTTCTCAAAATCCTAGGCATAATATGATACCTTGTTTTAACGAGGCATCTATGTAACTTTTAGCAGTGTTTTTCCTAAAACAAGAATATTTGAGTTAATTATATATTTTCAGTTAATGATTTTAGTCTTTTAAAATCATCTTTAGTATTATGTGCAAAGTGAACACTTAAACTATAATAAAGTGGAATCACAAGATCCTATCAGTACAGCTAGCATATAGACAGTGTGTATGAGGACAGTTATGGAGCACACGAATTCGTAGTTTTAAACTAAAGACAAATAGTTCTAGGGGGATAATATAGACTATCTAGAAACTTTTTTGAGACCAGTTAAGGACTCTGCATTAAATATTTCAAAATTAATTAGATTTTGGGGGTCCACAGGTACTGGTCCTCAGTTGCTGTTACTAGTTTTGTGTTCAGGAGCAAATGCTAGTGGTGCTTGGGGGCTCTATGAGGTGTCTGGGATCAAATCAAGTTTGCAGCTAAAGTAGCCTCATGCAAGGTATGTCCCTTCCCTTCTGTACTATCTTTCCAACCTTAGAGACTACTATTTTGTAAATGCTGTTTCACAATCCTTCCATGTTTTATGTTCCATGTATCTATCTTATTTATAAGCTTCATTGCCTTTCTCACTACAAAAGTTTACTGTGTAAAACAAAGTCATTTTAAAAAGTATTAAAAAGATATAACAGAGATAGCACAGCAGTAGGACATTTGCCTTGCACGCATCCTACCCAAGATGGACCTGGGTTCGGTTGCCGGTATCCCATATGTCCCCCAAGCCTGCCAAGAGTGATTTCTGCACTCAAAGCCAGGAGTAACCCCTTAGCACTGCTGGGTGTGGCCTCTCAAAAAAAAAAAAAAGACATAACAGCCTGACCAAATAAAATTAAAATACACTAACTCAACAAGAAAATAATCCAAACCAAAAATATGACCTTGACCAAACAGGCAGTTGGTGGTGTGAACAGAGAATTCAGTCTCTTAAAATGTGTCTTTGAAATGTTTACATGTTCTCATGATATTATAAATATGTATTATTTACATTGTTTAATTAATTTAATGTGTGTAAAATGATGAATACAAAATATTTTTCTGGGCTAAGAAAAATATCGTTATTGCAGCCATATTTGCTGTATTATTTTAGGTATATACCAGTGTTGTGTAAAAAATCCCATTTTGTGGACTGACTGCTATCACATTTTTTTCTAAAACAAGTCTTCACCAAGAACTGTGTTAATATTCCTACTTTTCTGCATAGAGTTGATACTTGGTATGCTCCATTTTTTTTAGATCCAGTTAAAGAAAATGCATCACATAGTTAAAATAGTTGACCATAATACATGTGTTTCCATGTAAGTAAGAAAAAAGTTATTTTGAAGGAGCTGGAGCAGTGGTACAAGCGGTAAGGCATCTGCCTGGTGTGTATTAGCCTAGGATGGACTGCGATTTGATCTCCATAGTGTCCCAGCCAGGAGAGATTTCTGAGTGCATAGCCAGGGGTAACCCCTGAGTGTCACCAGGTGTGGCCAAAAACCAAAAAGAATAAAAAGAAAAAGAAAAAGAATAGAAAGAAAATGAAGAGATAAAAATTTAATTTTTTCTTTAATTTTAAAAATAAAAACAAGGTTAAAATGTTTTTATAAAAAAGTAAAGTATTAAGCAGATTTGTGAAAATTATTTTATCTCCAATGAGGTCATTAGGAAATACATTGTTTCCATATAAGTGAGATAAAATTACAAAAGGAAAAAGAAAAAGAAAGATAATAAAAATATTTTTAAAAAAGAAAAGAAATACCATGGCAAGCAAATTTGTGAACATGATTATATTTCAAATAAATTAATTAAGACAATGACAAAGATTTAGTAAGCTCTTGTTACTAGCTTTTCATTTTGTTATTTCACTTATTTCCAAACATTATAACCTTAGCTACACATTGGCATTTAAATTGGTGTGTTCCTATAGGGATGACAGCATCAAACAAATGAAGTTGTCCAAGAATTCAAAGCACTTTTGTAAGATAAGCCTCAGCTGATAGACCTCCCCACCAAAAAAACAAACAAACAAAAAAAAAAAACAGAGTGGTGGGGTGGGGTAGCCACACATGCTCAAAACAAAACAAAACAAAACAAAACAAAAAAAACAAAGCCTTAGTGATATCAGCCTAAATACCAACATACTTGAACTTTGGTCAGATTTGTATCTGCAGAGAATCCTAGAGGAAATGGTGAGACAGGGCCATAGGCAAAGCAATGTATATGGATGATGGATGCAAAGGACATGTCTTTGGCAGGCCAGGGGCTTGATCCGCTCTCTTCTCCAGAGATTGAAATTTTCAGCTGTGTGGCTGGTATACCCATGATTTTTCATGGCTTGGTTTACATCTCTTTCAAGAAAAAGAGTGAGTTTGTGTTTCGTGATTTTTACTGTAATTTTTTGTCTGTTCGTTTTGTTTTTGGTTTTTGAGTCACACACGTCACTGCTCAGGGATTACTCCTGGCTCTACCCTCAGAAGTAGTTCCTGGAAGGAATGGGCAACCATTTGGGAAATCGGAATTCAAACCACCATCTGTTCAAATCAGCTGCATACAAGGCAAACGCCCTAGCTCTGTGCTATCTCTCTGTCCCCCTGTCAGTTTTTTCATGTCATTTGCCTTTGTGCTTTTAAAACATCTGTTGTCTCTATAATTGGTCCATTTCTGTACTTTTCCTGAATTCAGTGATATATATTCCTTTTTTATGCCAGTTATACACCTTTTTAAAGTTTAGAACTTTATATATAAGTTGAAAATTCTTCCTCAATATTTGACTATGTAGGATTTTTGTATCTCTGTGAATTTTAGGAACAGTTTGTCAATTTCTGTGAAAACATTCTGCTATTTTCTCTGGGATTTCATTTACTCTGTAAATGCATTTTGGGGGAAATAACATTTAAAATATTGCCTTGCTACTTATGAACAAGATATCTCAATTTGTCTTCTTTAATTGATATCCCCAGTGGTTTATAGGTTTTATTGGATAGGTATTTCACATCTAGAATATTTTATGATTTATACCAACTTGGATGTCATTAGTTTTTATATTTCAATTTCCAATTGCTATTATGCAGAAGCACAATATTTTTATAGTTTCTAGTATTCATTTATAGCTTGTAACATTTCCAAAAACATTAGTTCTAATAGTTTTTTTTGTAGCTTACTTAGAATGTTACTCACAGATAATCATGTCATCTGCATAAAGATGATGTAGTTTTCTCTTAAGCTAAGGTTCTTTCTATTTATTTTTTATTGTTATGTCCTAGGATTTCTAGTATATCTTACAGGTCCCTGTCTTATTCATCATCTTCGGAGCAAAGCATAGAGTCTTTTACTGAATGGAAATATTAAATTACCTATAGAATATGCATATACATATTTTTATCATATTAAAGTATTCATTTTACATCTGAATTTGCTATACATTTTTAAATTTTATTTGGGGTTTGTGAGTTTCATTGGCAGTACTTAAGGACTTACTTTTGGCTCTTACTCAGGGGTCACTTCTGCTGGTGGTCAGCATACTACTTGCAGTCCCAGAGATTGAACTGGATTTGGTCATATGAAAGACAAATTTCTTTACCTTGTACTACCTCACCAGCTCTTTATCAAGGATTTACATTGGGAATTTGTGGCATAAATTGAGGTTATCTTAATTCTGACCTTCATCTTGGTAAATTGCTTTGATTGATTGCTAAGTATCAAATCAATGTATTCCTATGATAGCCTCTTTTATTAATTGCTTTATTTAAGAACCGTGGTTACAAAATTATTCATTGTTGTATTTCAGTCATACAATGTACACCGTCCTTCACCAGTGCACCCTTCCCACCACTGATGTTCCCCATTTCCCTTCTATCCTCCACTCCCCACCAGTATCTAGGACAGACAATTTGTTTCTCTCTCTCTATTCCTCTCAGCATTATGGTATGTACTATTATCAATAGAGGGGTCACTTGCATGTTACTCTCTCCCCTTTCCATGCCAAGTTCTTGTCCAGAGTAATCAGTTCCAAATATCATTGTCCTAGTACTTCCACTTGCTATCTTAAGCTTAGTATATTACTATGATTTGCAAGAAAAAAATTATGTGGAAATTTTTTTTATCTCGTGTTTTGTATGTTTTCTAAAATGTTATTGATGGGCTTGCGCAGTGGCACTAGAGGTGGTGTCTGCCTTGCCAGCTCTAGCCTAGGATGGACCGAGGTTCCATCACGTCCCATATGGTCCCCCAAGCCAGGAGCTACTTCTGAGCGCATAGCCAGGAGTAACCACTGAGCGTCACCAGGTGTGGCCCAAAAACCAAAAAAAAGAATTAAAAAATGTTATTGAGGCATTGTGACAGTCACTCATATTATTTCTTTCTTAAACATGCAATAGACTTTCTCAGTAAAAACCAATTGAGTTAGAGGTTTCTGCATAGAAATATATTTTTGGTAAAGTAAATTTTTGAATATGCATAAGTTTATTTCAGTAAATTCTTACATAGACTTAGATAACTAATACCTTTTAAATAAGATGATCTCATTCAAATTCTCAATTTTGTAACAAATTATTTTACTTAAAATTTTTGCTTATCTGTTTGATACAAAATCAGACATTGCCTCTTTCATTTCTGAAACTGAAACATTGGCGTATTAGTACTTTTAATCTAATCAGTCTAGCTAGAAACCACTCATTTTAATGAAAGTTTCCTTTTATTTTTAATCACAAAAAACAGCCCTTTCCATTCATCTCTGAATTTCTTTAATTGTTTTAAATGTATATATTATTTGCTTTGGGAAATTTTATTATTTTTAAGTTTATTTATATAGAAAACAAAATCACTTATTTGAAACTTTTCTAACATAGGTAAGACAGTTTTATAAATCACTTCTAAAACCTGCCTTACTAATATTATAGAAACTTTAGTATGCATATGTATTATTTTTAAATATGGAAATTTCTCCAGAGATATTTTTAAATGAATTTATAGTTTCATTATGGTCAGAGAACAGAGTTTTATAACCTAAATCCTTCTAATTATACTAATTTTTCTTATAGAGGGTAATTTGCTCACAAAGAAAATACAACAAATTATAAATTTTACTTTTCGGGGATATAAAGTGTTCCTATTTCTGTGTGTAAATGTTATTTAAAACCAGGTTACTTTAAAATTCTTTTATTATTTTTTATTCTGCTTATAAAATGTTAGACTATGTAAGAAAAACTGTTAACCTATATGTAGAAAAAAATTAATATGTACTTAAATTACTGAGGCCTGAAGAGATATTACAGGGACACAGACACATGTTTTGCAGGCATACTATCCCAGATCAATCTCTGGCACCACTTCTGGTACTCTGAATACCACCAAAGGTCACCCCAGAGAACAGACCCAATAATACCCCCTAAGCACTCTTGGCACGGTCATAAACCCCAGTCTCCATTTGCTAATTCAAGTTCTTCAATTAATAGCAACTTATAATTAAGTATCATTTATTTGCTGAGACTTTTCTGGGATTTTTTCTTCTTGCTGCTGCTGTAAGACAGACCAGTTACCTGAAATTATAGGAGAATTTTCATTGTGACAGGGCTCATGCAGCAATCTTGGTGCTCAGTGAGTATATTTTTCTTCCTTTTAATTATTTGGGTAGGAGAATCAACTTGAGCCTTTTTATTCATCTTAAAGATATGAAAATGCCTTATTTCATCATCTTAAATACACTGACTTTGTATATTTATATATTTGCGAACAGAAATCTTTTATTTGAAGTAAAAATCGGTGAATAAATTGCATGTTCATAATATGATTCTGAAGATATACATCAAATTATTGTATTCTGTATTCTAAATATTGATTAGCCTATTCCTGTTTCTTCAATTTAGTGAAGCTACACTAAAATGTGTACATTCTATAGAGTCTAACCTGGAAAGAAGTGTTATTTACTTTAGATGTTAAAATACTTGAAATATCATTAACCAAACTAATTGCTGACACTTGTGTAGAGAACAAGAACAAAATGATCTAGGGTTAATCATCATGTTTGAGATTGACATTATTACTATTATTTTTCTATAAACATGCTATGAATTAAGGTTGAGAACATCTTCCATATTATTTGACCTCGGAGAACTCTTTAGTACATTGTAATTGTTAGTAATACTCATCTAAGCAGTGCACTGAGACCATTTATTCCAGTTTTAGAAAACTCTTTACTTTTTATTTTCTTTTTCTTTTTAGTTTTGGGCCACACCAGGTGATGCTCAGGAGTTATTCCTGGCTATGCGCTCAGAAATCGCTCCTGGCTTGGGGGACCATATGAGAGGCAAGGGATTGAAGAGAGGTCTGTCCTAGGTTAGCCACATGCAAGGCAAAAGCCATACCACACTTTTCTGTAACTCTGCAGTATAACACATTTAGTTAAACTATCCTGATCCTAATGTTTGAATTTGTCTACTAAGACAACTAACTAACAATTAAAAATTGTGTGTCCTTTTTGTGCATTCTTCATCTCTTCATATGAGGCTTACATTCAGCTGCTTTAAATCCTTTATAGATTTTACACTGCTATGTTCATAGCTACATCAATCTTTTTTGGGGAGGGGATCACACCTGGCAGCGCTCAGGGGTTACTCCTTGCTCTGTGCACAGAATCTCTCCTGGCAGACTCAGGGGACCATATGGGATGCCGGGATTCGAACCAACATCCATCCTGAATCGGCTGCGTGCAAGGCAAACGCCCTACTGCCGTGCTATCTCTTTAGCTCCTACATCAATCTTTTTAAAAATTATTTAACTTCATATTGGATGGTTTTTCAAGATTCAAATAATTTATAAAAATTAAAAAGAGTGGCCAAGGTGAGTATACAGTGGTTAGGGCATTTGCTTTGCATACAGTCAACACAGGTTGTATCTCTGGCATCCCCTATGGTCTCTGGAGCCTGCCAGGAATGATTCCTGAATGCAGATCCAGGAGTAATCCTGATTACTCAGAAAAAAAACTGAGAAAAAATAGGAAGTAAGGAATCAAGAAGAAAATAAATGAATGTAGGAATGAGAAGGAAAGAAGAAAGAAGAGAAAGGGAGAGAGGGAGAAAGAAAATCAAGAAAAGTAGTTGAGGATGTAATATCTCTACAATTAAAAGAGCAAAGAGCAAAGGAGAATGCCCTGACCAATACTTTCAGTTTTTTAAAATAATGTATATCCTTCCATTTTTGTGTCTGTCAGTGTTTCTCTCATTTTATTATTGAGGAGAATTGAGTTTTTGTGGCAGTAATACCTATTTAGTTGCTGATAGTAGAATCTGCAAGACTGATTTCTGCATCTTCGTGGTAGATGGAAAATTTTTTTTTCAGATTATGTCAAATGAGACATTACCTCAAAGAGAAGCAATTTTGCTTTCTCACCATTCAGTGCTAATATTGTGAATTTATTCACTGAAGCTAAGAATTTTTCCAGACTGGCATTCTTTAATTCACTTTGCAGATTAGTTTTTAAGAAGTCAGTGGTCTATGGAAAGTGAAATTTAATTTACAAAATGCATATTGTCCTCCAATCCTAATTTATATACTTTTTCTTAATTATCTGCATTTCCTTCTGAAGATTGTCACTTTCATTTCTCAGCCTATAGTATTCCCTTTTATGAGTGTCTCTTTAATCTATTCCAAATTTATTTTTACCTAGGCTTTCATTTTTTCTTTTCTTTCTATAAAATTGAATGGTAGTACTTACCTCAGGATGTTTTTGTGATTATTTGCAAAGTGTCTGATATAGAATCATGCTAAATGCTACTTTTTTTCTTCCTATTAATGTCCCTATTTTTGAAATTAGTATTGAATAAATGCTTGTTTTACCCTCAGCTCTATTCCCACCTCCATTATTTTGCTATGCAGGATCTAAAGTTTACTTTTTTGAAAAGCCTCCTCTATTCAGAAGCTTCTTTACATGATCTGTTAACAAATCAGTTGTCTCTCTTTTAATCTTCATTTACTGCTACCACATTTAATCTCCCTTACTGCTCCTTCTCTCTGTCCCTCTGTCATTTTGACTTGGGCACTGAGCAATCTACAATCTTCGACGTGATTTTCATGCATGATGAGCACTCTGTTTATTCTTTTATCTCTCCAATACTTCTTCCAAGCAGTGATTTCTTTTCATTTCCTATCTCCACTCCTCACTTACTTCAACTTTTGAGATTATTCACAGATAGCAAATGAACACTTCAATGAAAAAGGATTTAGGTTTTCTCTACCTCCAATTTTAACAAATGAGCTAATGATCCACAAGAGGACTAAGACAACTGTGTTTTGCAAGAGTGAGATTCATCCTTTTGTATTTGTTTTATAGCTCCAATTTCTCATAGAAGTATCTTTTCTACAGATGTTTTTGCCTTGTTACAGGCCCTTTAGGTTGTCTATTACTGTTGTTTTTGTTTTTTTAATATACTCATTTTCTTTTTTCTATATATTTGCTCTCCTCAGAATAAAATCCATATTCTGAGTCATCTAAAAACCAGTAACAACTGCATCTACTGTTAATTTTTAAAATCAGGGGGACAAGCAGTTCTAGGGGGTGGTGGGACCTGTGAGGGCTGAGTCATAGCTTATTTGGGTCACTGACACAAATAAAGCCACAGCTTATTTGGTCACTTATTTTGTGGCAAAATTATAGAATGAAATTGTGCAAGTAAGAAAAATACATACTTCCAAATTGTCCCATTAGACTTTTACATTTAGCTTTTTGTAGCAAATGGTTTTATATGGACCTGTACTTTCAATCTTGAACAAAACCTAACATAGGTTTTCCCTTTTTATATCTTTTTGTTGTTGTCATGAAATTTTTTAAAGTTATGTTCAATTATGAGGCTATATAATTTCTGAAAAGACTGTTAGATATATTTGTGCAGAACAATGTATTGAATTTGCTTCAAGGGGTTAATGGTGCCTCTTGCCTTTGGTCTACATGTATATTTGGGAGCCACACCCAGCAGAGCTCAGGGCTCACTTTTTGAACAGTGCTCAGGGACCCTATAGGTTGTTAGGGGTCAAGATCAAACCTGGATATGCTGTGCATAAAGCATATTGTAGTATCATTTTTTATTTTGCTGTGGTTGCTTTGTTGTTGTTTTGTGTTTTGTCTTGTTTTGTTTTGTTATCTTTTTCTTCTTTTTCCCTTTCTTCTTCTAAATTGATATTTATAACACCTACTAGACAGACTACTCCCAGTTTTTTTTTTCTTTTCCTTTTATCTCCAACAGAACCACATAACTTGAATCATCTTATTCAGCCTCATCAATTGAGGGGGGGAAAACGGATGGTACTAGGACCAGACAGTGGTATGAACATGTAGTAGAAATAAAAATGATTAGATTTGAACACCAAACCCAAAGTCAACGACAACAGAATCGGTACCCAAGCTACAACAAACTGTACAAGTGGGGATCAGTTACACTAGCATTCTGGGTTATTAAAGGAGGGAGATATGGGATGCATACTGGGAACAGGGGTGGAGGGAGGACAACACTGGTGGTAGTAATGCCCCAATTCATTGTCATTATGTGCCTTAAATATTACTATAAAAGATTTGTAATTCACTTTGGTCACAATAAAAATTAAAAAAAAAAGACTGCCCAGTTTTCTTCCACTTTTTTCATGTGCATTAATATTTCTCTGCTCTGAGACTTGCAGATGTTGTTTCCTCTTCTAAGAACTTGGACAGACCATATCCATAATTAATGACTCCGAAATATTTGTAAAGTTTATTTAATGAATGGTTGATAATTTCCATACTTGCATTTTTTAATACTAGATCACCAAAAATTCTTTAAAATTTATGTTTAGCACTGCTCTCCACTCTTTCTTTAATTGAGGGTCAAACCCAGTGGTGATTGGGGCTTACTCCTAGCTTAGTGATCTCAGGAATCACTCCAGATAGTTGAGGAAATCAGATGGGGTATAGGGAATTGATAGCATGCATGGCAAGCACCCTGCACACTAAGGTATTGCACACATCCATAGTACTGCTCTTCTTTCTGTACTAGTAACTTTTGTCTTTAATAAGGAATCAAAACCATGGTTGTATAAGAATAGAACATTTATAATAAATGTGATATTTGATAACATTTGTCAAAATAATTTAATTATGATGAACCTACTTAGTCATGCTTTTTTTCATGTGATTTTGTGTTGTAGATTCTTTCCTAAAATATTAGCCCATTGGGATTTTAGGCCATAATTATTTTTCTAATCTTCCATTCAGATAATATGGCAAAGACATTTTCTTTTTCCTCTCTTTGTTATTTTTTAACTCATTCCCTTGCTTTAGTATTTATAAAATTCTAAAACTTTCTCTAGATTGGCAAAACTCCTGTATTTTCTGTTAGTGATAAAACTTACTTGGCTCTTAGCCTATCATTTTTGATTAACTAGGTGCAATTTTTAAAATGAGGCTATACACTTTTTGTTATTTTTCCTGAATATTAAACTTTGATTTTATTGGGAGAGCTATGATTATTTATAATTAAAATTATTTTATATTAAAAATAAAAAATTATAATTAAAAACAACTGTTTTAAGCAATCTTTCTATTTTCCATTTATGCCTAATAATGTTATTTAGAAATTTAAAGATATACAAAAGAAAATACATTTTATTTTTATTTATTTATTTATTTATTTATTTATTTATTTATTTATTTTTGGTTTTTGGGCCACACCCGTTTGACGCTCAGGGGTTACTCCTGGCTATGTGCTCAGAAATCGCCCCTGGCTTGGGGGGACCATATGGGACGCCGGGGGATCGAACCGCGGTCCGTTCCTTGGTAGCTCTTACAAGGCAGACACCTTATCTCCAGCGCCACCTTCCCGGCCCCTTATTTTTATTTTTTATTTTTAAATTTTTTATTGAGTCCATTGTGAATTAAAAGTTTTTCACAGTTGTTTCTCAGTTGGTTAGTGACAGTGAATTAGTGCCATTCCCACCACCAGTGTTGACCTCCCTCCACCATTGTTCCCCTCATGCATCCCACACCTCCACCCCTCTCTCCCTGGATTGTGTAAGAGGTCCATTTTGTGTTTAGCTTGTTATAATTTGGGTCTCTTGATTCTGTTGTAGTTGATTTTGGATTGGGTATTTAGATCTGAACTCTTATGCTTTTTCATTCAACGTTCCTGAGACCATTTGGCCCCTGGATCCCATCCAATTTTTTTCTCCTTTTCTCAATTTGTAAATAGACATAGAAATATGAGAAAACAAAGTGGTTCAAGTTCTATGACTCTATGGAAAAGTGAGAGCCCCTGTCTAGAATATAAATAAAATTAAAGAAGAAAAGAAGAGAAAAAAAGGGAGGGGCTTGTGTGGCTTTCTTTTTTATTATTGCATAGGCACATCAAACGTTGGGGAAACTAGAAAGAAATTTCCATTGGCTAAGAGATACAGGGTGCTCTACCCATAAAGCATACTGTCAAAAGACCAAATACAGGCTCCGGGCATGTTGGTTGTCCAGCCCCAATGTCTCTCTTGATGGTCCCAGAAAAAATTCTGGTCAGTCATAGTTGACAAAGTCAGTCTTCTGTAGTTAGAATATTGGGTTTTGTACAGGTTCTAGGATAAAACCTAGGATAAAGTCTTCCTCTGTGTCCCAGGAAAAGTTCTGCTTAGTTGAATTTGTTGTAGACAGTCTTTTGTGACTAGAGATACTGGTTCTTGCACAGATCCTAAAGCAGAGCATCTTCTGATTTCATCTCACCATTGTGTGATGAGGTGGGGCAACCTGCCAGATCAAGTTGTAGCTGTTTCCTCATCATCAGAGTGCCTTATGGGCCTACTCTGGAGCAGGTTGGAGCTAGGACAGCATAGAAAATACATTTCCTATGGTCATTAATTCCTTAAAATCTATGCAATATCTTTGCACGATATCTGTGCAAAGCATTTTAATATGTAATTAGGATAATATAATAAATGCAGAATTATATTTCCAGTTCTTAAAGTAACAAGATTTTAATGCTTATAACAGGGGTCTCAAAACTCAATTTACCTGGGGGCCGTAGGAGGCAAAGTCGGGGTGAGGCAGGGCTGCACAAGGAATTTTGCTTACCAAATATTCGCTATAAAAAATTGATTTAGTAAGAAAAATATCACAAAAAAATCACATTAAACATTTGCATACCCCGAACGGAACTGCTTGGGGTATGCAAATGTTTAATGAAATTTTTTCTTACTAATGTGATTTTTATTGCAATTATTCGGTAAGCGAATAATTGCAAATACTGCGACATTTGAAGGCTGGCCACAGGCCAAAAAATGTTGTACGGAGGGCCACAAATGGCCCGATGGCCGCGAGTTTGAGACCCCTGGCTTATAAAAATAATGCCATCAGGAACTAAGAAGATAGTATAGGGGTTAAGGTTACCTTCATATGGTTGACCAAATTTGACCCCCATACATTACCCATGGACATATCTAAACATAGATCCAAGTAGATTCTTCACATATGTGGCCCCAAGCCCTCTGCTCCAAATAATACCTACTTTAAACTTAATCTATGGTATTTATTGTAACCTCCACTTAATATAATTTTCGTTTTTGAAGACTCAGTTTTGGCAGCTAAAGAGTCTCATTTATAATGACTCACTAATTTGGAAACCAGAAAATTTTTATCATAATGGAGCTGACATTTATCTTTATCTCATTATTTAAATATTAGAATGCTATACAAATTAATAATATAAAGATCCATGACCATGTTTGACTTAGAAGAAAAACTATCTAATCTCAAAGAAAATAGAATATTAATGAAGCAAATATCAAATAAAGTTTATCACAAAGGTGCTATGATATTTAAAAATCAACTAACTAATTTAAAGTCAGTAAAAAACAAGGGAATTTTGTATGAATGATATACATTACATTGCTGCACTCAGTGAATATGCTAAACAAGAGTGAAGTACCAGTTTGGAGAACTATGAAGATATAGTACAGTGGAAAAGGGGCTCATGTTGCATGCAACTGACCAGGGTTCAATTCCCAGCACCCCATATTGGTGTTCCAAATCCAACAAATGTGATTCATGTGTTCAGATTCAGGAGTAAACCATGAGCACTGTCAGTTGTGCCACCATCATAAAAAATGCATCTTGGGCCGGGAGAGATAGCACAGCGGTGTTTGCCTTGCAAGCAGCCGATCCAGGACCAAAGGTGGTTGGTTCGAATCCCGGTGTCCCATATGGTCTCCCGTGCCTGCCAGGAGCTATTTCTGAGCAGACAGCCAGGAGTAATCCTGAGCAACGCTGGGTGTGGCCCAAAAACAAAAACAAAAAAAAAATGCATCTTGTTTGAACACCAAGTTGGGGTTGAGGGAGGGGATTATTTACAATGCTATCATTTCAGGATGTGATATTCTCTGTGTGCATTGATTTTTACCTATGTAGTCCAGGAAAGAATATAAATCTGTGTCTCGAGGTCACTATCAAATCTAAGTGATATAGTGAATCTAAAATTATGCCTGGAGTATTAAAAATCTTCAGTGTATAGTAACTATTACACATTTTAGGTCAGGACTGGTAAAATGAAAACAAATGTGTAAGAGGTTAGTAGTAAAGTAATTCTAGATATTACTATGTCTGAAATTGCAAAGTGATATATAATCCAAAAATGTAAAATATATATTCATGATTCCATGGACACATATACAAAAAAGTTAGTTATTCAGAAATTGAATATATTTGGGCCCAATTGATAGAATAATCGGTAGGGCTCTTTTGCACACATCCTATCTGGGTTTGATCCTGGGCATCACAAACGATTCCCTGAGGCCCACCAGGTCTGATTCCTAAATATAGAGCCAGGATTAAGTCCTTGGTCTGAACACAATACAAACAAAAAAGTGAGGGGCCTAAATAAATCTAAAGTGTTGAGATTTTTTACTTTATTTATTTATTTATATTTATTTATTTATATTTACACTTTCCTCCTTAATGGACATTGTTATGATAGTTGTCAGTAAAGTTATTCTCTAACTACACTCACCACTTTTTGCAATGAGCTTCATTTTGTGAGCCGGTCCTTTCAGTACTCATCTTTAATGTCTCTGGGAATTATTACAATAATATATTTAATTGTTCTTAAAAACCCATATATTAGTGAGACTACTCTATGTCTATCTCTCTCCCTCTTATTTCACTCAGCATAATAGTTTTTATGTCCATCCATTTCATGACTTGATCTTTCCTGATGGCTGCATAATATTCCATTGTGTATATGTATCACAATTTCTTTAGCCATTCATCTGTTGAAGGACACCTTAGTTAACTGTTTCCAGAGTCTGGCTATTGTAAATAGTGTTACAATGAATATAGTTGTGAGGAAGGCATTTTTGTATTTTGTTTTTGTGTTCCTAGGGTATTTCCCTAGGAGTGGTATAGCTGGATCATATGGGAGATCAATTTCCAGTTTTTTGAGGAATCTCTATATTGTTTTACATAAGGGCTGGACTAGATGACATTCCCACCAGCAGTGAATGAGAGTTCCTTTCTCCCTACATCCCCACCAACACTGATTGTTCTTGTTCTTTGTGATGTGTGCCAGTCTCTGTGGTGTGAGATGGTACCTCATTGTTGTTTTGATTTGCATCTCTCTAATGCTTAGTGATGTGGAACATCTTTTCATGTACCTTTTTGCCGTTTGTATTTCTCTTTAAAGAGATTGTCTATTCATTCTTCTCCCCATTTTTTGATGGGGTTAGATGTTTTTCTTATTTAGTTCTATCAGTACCTTGTATGTTTTCTATATTAACCTCTTATCTGATGGGTTAACCCTTATATTTTCCCAAGGGTTGCTCTAGCTATTTGTGGCGTTTATTGTTCCAAATTAATTTTAGGAATGTTTGATCCACTTATTTGAAGAATGTTATGGGTATCCTTAGAGGGATTGCATTAAATATGTACAATGCTTTGGGGAATATTGCCATTTTAATGATGTTAATCCTGCCAATCCATGAGCAGGATTGTGTCTCCATGTCCTTGTGTCCTCTTTTTATTTCTTGAACAGAGTTTTGTATTTTTCTTTGGATATTATTCTACACCTTTTTGGTTAAATTGACTCCAAGGTATTTGAGTTTGTGTGACACTAATGTAAATGGAATTGTTTTTTTAATGTACATTTATTCTCTATAATTATTGGTGTACAAGAAGGGCATTGATTTTTGTGTGTTAATTTTGGAGTGTTTTAATTTTTATTAAAATTAAATTTTTATTAAAATTTTATTAAAATTTAAAGAAAATTCATCACATAGTTGACATAACTGATCATAATATATTTGTTTCAAAATAACCAAAGTCAAAGTTATTAAAAAATAGAAAATAGAAAGAAAAACTAAAGAAATGGAAGAGAAAGAAAAGAAGATAAAGTTCAGTAGCAAGAATATTTGTGAAAATTATTGAGTCACCAATGAACTCATTAAAGCACTAGCGAGAGGGTTGGTTTTTTTTTTGTTTTGTTTTGTTTTGTTTTTTGGATAAGAGCTAAAGAAATACAGTAAAAACGGTGTGAGAGTGACAATTGTTGTTTGCATACACCCAGCAAAATATGGGGAAATAGCAAGGAAAAGCCTTGGCCTAAATGCAAGGAGACCTTACCCTTAAAGTATTCTGGCATAAGACCAACTCTGGGCTCCAGGCATACTAGGTTGTCCTCCCCCTGAGTCATTCTCTGTGGTCCCAGTAAAAAAAAATCGCACAACTGCTATTGTTGATGTCAGGTTTCTGTAGTTAGAGATCCTGATTTCTGTGCATATCCTATATCAAAGTCAGGATGGTGTGGAGCATCCTCTAGAGGTGAGTCCTCACCTCACATTAGAGGGCAATGCGGAGAGCCCTGCCCTGAAGGTATGTTGTTGCTGTTGCTAAGTCCTCTGAGTGTTAAAAGAACCCTCTTCGGAGTAACTTGATGCAGGGCAGTGATAGGGTCTTCCCTAGTAGATGTTTGCTTCATAGTGATGTTATAGAAAACCGTGGTTGTTTCTGTAAATGATATCCGTGGTTCTGGGGTGAATGGACAATGCCAATTCTGTGTGTTAATCCAGCCACTTTGCTATATGAATCTATTGTCTCTAGAAGTCTTTTGGTTGACACTTTAGGGTTTCCTAAATATAGAATCATGTCATCTGAAAACAGTGAGAGCTTGATTTATTCCTTTCCTATCTGGATGCCCTTGATATCTTTTTCTTCTCTGATCACTATGGCAAAAACTTCCAGCACTATTTTGAGTAGGAGTGGTGAGAGAGAGCTGCCTTGTCTTGTACCAGATTATAGAGGAATCTCCATTTAAAATATCTCCATTGAGAATAATATTTGCCATTGTCTTGTGGTAGATGGCCTTAATTATATTGAGAAAAGTTCCTTTCATTCCCATGATGATGAGAGGTTTTAATCAAGAATGGATGTTGGACACTATCCAATGCTATCTCCGCATCTATTGATATGATCATATGATTTTCATTTTCTTTTTGTTGATATAGTATATTATGCTGATTGATTTACGTATGTAAACTTACTTCTATACTCGAGTATAAGCCAAGTTTTTCGGCAAATTGTACTTATACTGATAAGTATAAGTTATATTCAGGTCATACAGGTTATTTGACTCAGTGTTCATGCACCGAATCAAATGCCCATAGTCTCCAGAGATCTTCTGCCCTCTGCTAGAGAGGGCGATGCTTCAACTCAATCCACAAGTCATGGTTGAGCTCAAGAGATAGGCTGCTGAACTGAACTGGATGCCACTGAACTATTTAACCCAAAATAGTCTGTGCTTTTTATGGGACCGACAGCAGTGATGCAAACTGCAAACTCGGTGATGATGACAATGTCTATGCTGATATTCTCACATCAGATATAGCTAAAGCTCTGTTTGAACATACAGATGAGGAGGAGGAGGAGGAATCCAGTTTTGAAGGATTTTAACCTTTGTGATTTAGCTTGATTATCTGTTAAGCTAGGTTTTCTGCACTTTATTTAAAGTTTTAAAATTATTGTTGCTAATTTACAGTTTTTCTTTAGCAATAAATATTGAAAAATGTTTAACCTACTGATTTCTCAATTATTGTAATTGTTTTGGGTATATAGTTTATTTTTGAAATTTACCAGTGTCTGCTGCATTTTACACCTGGGCTTTTACTCAAGTCACTAAGTTTTCCCAGTTTTTAGGGTAAAATTATGGGGGTTGGCTTATACTCGGGTTGTCTTATTCTCCAGTATATACAGTACTTTAAATTCTAAAGATTTCAATATGGCAGCTATAAGATGGATTCACAAGGTGTATTGAAAAATCTGATCAAAATACTGACTCTAAAGGTAAATTTAAAGTAAAAGAATAAACAGATATACTATGCAATCTTTAATTTTAAAAAAATTCATAAAACTCAAATAAAGTGGACTTCTGAGCAAAGAAAATTACTCCAGAAAAAAGAGGGATAGTATGTAATGATACAAGATCAAAGTACCAAGAAAGCATATTAGTTCTAGTTATGTAGCACAAAACAACACAGCCTCAAGAGACATGATGCTGAGAGAGTTGAAAGGATACTCAAGTCCACAATTGTACTTGGAGAATTTAGTATTCCACCCTCAGTAATTTATGAGAATACCTCAGGATATCAGGTAGGATATGAAGCTTAGATTGCATGTATACATTATGCAAGAGCAGCAAAATTTGTTTTATATTTTTTAGGGTTAATAAGGGAATGTTCATTATATATGATTTTATTAGCTGGTGCATGCATAAATAAATTGGATGGACATAGCCAAAATAATGTCACCTAATAATGAATTTGAGTCAAAATTTCCCTTAAAAAAAGACATAGGTAACTAAAATATTTATGTATGTAATAACATTTGACATTTTAAATTAGGAATAGATAACTATTCAAAACTTAAGGAAAATGGCTCAGAAGCAAATTTGAGACCAAAGTCTGTTTTTGCAATATAGTTGAATAGGCAAAGATTGCCTTTGAAAAGCCAAGTGATGGAATTTAGAATTTTCCAGAGTACAGTATGAATGTAAGAAATATTGTAATTGGTTTGGGTGACTTTCATTAGATTTATATAAATATCTTTGCAAACCAGAATATATAAAAAAGTAGAAATGCATCTGTGTGTTTGTATACATAGTCAATATATTAAGTTTATCTATTACCACAAATAATCATTATAGATTACATAGTATATCTGGCACAAATAATTATCATGGTTATTTTATTCCAATCTTGTTGTAGTTTCTGCCTTTTATACTTGTTAGGATTGTAATTGTATTCTAAGGAACTTGTTTTATTATAATGTGAGGAATGAGATACTTGGGCCATTGCTGGCAGTGCTCAAGACTTTCTTTCGACTCTGTGTTCAGATAATATAACTAATGTTACTCACGGGACCATTTTTGTTACCAAAGATGGAACTGGGTTTAGTTGCAGGCAAGGCATATGCCTACCTCCTGTACTATCTCTCAAGCCTTCTACAGAACATTCTTATTCACCTTTTTTCTTCTTCAGGAAAAATTCTTGAAATGGTTGTACAGATTTGAGATGAATCAGAGGTTTTCAAATACTGATTCAGAAAGAATATGTAAAATATTGTTTTGAGGTATTTGTCTTCTCTATGTTCCAGATAAATATCTTATCACAGTAAAAGTTTTATTTTTATGGAGCATTGCAATATGCTCCTATCATCGCTATCAATGTCAAATTACCAAAGCAGTTGATCCTAAAGTCTATTTGCTACAGTTCCAGTTCTGTTCTACATTAGAGGTGTGAGTATGCTTGTCATTCAGAGAATGTTAAATATCTAATGCATTCTTAATTCTCTTTGCAACTAAAGAACTGATATATTTGTTACAGATATTCGTGCCCCAAGGGAATGAAGCCATTTCTTGGGTGAGTCTTTGATTTTTTAAATAAAAGGAGGGAGATGTGTCAGACAGCATTTGGTAAAGAAAAGAGAAAATATAATCTGATATTTACTAGTTTCTGAAAGAAGCATAAATGACTTTAGGTATCAAATAAATAATTCACTCGTGGAGAGCTATGTATTCACAGCTTAAACATTAATTTTTGGGAAAGTGATGGAAGATAATTCTTACTTGTGTATATTTTTCTCATCAATACTCAATAAATCCCTATAATACATTGATTTAAACTTGCTATTAAATTTTAATACACTAAATACCCCAGAGTACAAAATTTTTTTGAAATTTGATAGAAGTTTTAAAAAGCAGTCAAGGTTATTGAAACAGTACACTCAATTTAACTTATCCTAAATTAATATTTTTTTAGAGTATGGGAAGGGGAGAGGTTGGACATGCCTAGCCTAGCTCTAGGTTTATTCCTTGATTTGTTTTTTGAGACCACTTTTGACAGCACTCAGGGGGCCATATGAGGGGATTGAACCTGGGTATGATGTATGCAAAGTAATCATCTGACCCACCTTATTATTTCTTCAGCACTCATGCTTTTTTGAGTGAAAGCTGATCATTAAAAACACAGATTTCATATTAAATTTCTTTACAATACAAACTATATTGCCTGAAAACTCTCTTAAAGCTGTGGTTATAATAAATGGCCTTTCTATACACCAATAGTAATAAGGAAGAAATGGACATTAAGAAAACAACCCCATTCACAATAGTGCCACACAAACTCAAATATCTTGGAATCAACTTGACTAAAAATGTGAAGGATCTATACAAAGAAAACTATAAAATTCTGCTCCAAGAAATAAGAGAGGACACGCAGAAATGGAAGCACATACCCTGCTCATGGATTGGCAGGATTAATATCATTAAAATGGCAGTACTCCCCAAAGCATTGTACAGATTTAATGCAATCCCTCTAAAGATACCCATGACATTCTTCAAAGAAGTGGATCAGGCACTTTTGAAATTCGTTTGGAACAATAAACACACTCAAATTACTAAAGCAATCATTGGGGAAAAGAATATGGGAGCAATTACTTTCCCAAACTTTAAACCCTACTACAAAGCAATAGTTATCAAAACAGCATGGTATTGGAATATAGACAGGCCCTCAGATGAGTGGAATAGGCTTGAATACTCAGAGAATATTCCCCAGACATACAATCACCTAATTTTTGATAAAGGAGCAAGAAATCCTAAATGGAGCAAAGAAAGCCTCTTCAACAAGTGGTGTTGGCACAACTGGCTAGCCACTTGCAAAAAATTGAACTTAGACCCCAGCTAACATCATATACGAAGGTTAAATCCAATTGGATAAAAGACCTCGATATCAGACCCGAAACCATAAGATATATAGAAAAACACGTAGGTAAAAACACTCCAGGACATTGAGACTAAAGGCATCTTCAAGGAGGAAACTGCACTCTCCAAGCAAGTGAAAACAGAAATTAACAGATGGGAATATATTCAACTGAGAAGCTTCTGCACCTCAAAAGAAATAGCGCCCAGGATACAAGAACCCCCCACTGAGTGGGAAAAACTATTCACCCAATACCCATCAGATAAGGGGCTAATCTCCAAAATATACAAGGCACCGACAGAATTTTACAAAAAAAATCATCTAATCCCATCCAAAAATGGGAAGAAGAAATGGACAGACACTTTGACAAAGAAGAAATACATATGGCCAAAAGACACATGAAAAAATGCTCCACATCACTAATCATCAGGGAGATGCAAATCAAAACAACTATGAGGTACCACCTCACACCCCAGAGATTGGCACACATCAGAAAGAATGAGAACAAGCAGTGTTGGAGGGGATGTGGAGAGAAAGGAACTTTTATCCACTGCTGGTGAGAATGCCATCTAGTTCAACCTTTATGGAAAGCAATATGGAGATTCCTCCAAAAACTGGAAATCGAGCTCCCATATGACCCAGCTATACCACCTCTAGAAATAGAAACCCTAGGAACACAAAAATACAATACAAAAATCCCTTCCTTACACCTATATTCATTGCAGCACTATTTACCATAGCAAGACTCTGGAAACAGCCAAGATACCCTTCAACAGATGTATGGCTAAAGAAACTGTGGAACATAGACACAATGGAATATTATGCAGCTGTCAGGAGATATGAAGTCATGAAATTTTCCTATACATGGATGTACATGGAATCTATTATGCTGAGTGAAATAAGTCAGAGAGAGAGAAAGAAAGACGCAGAATGGTCTCACTCATCTATGGGTTTTAAGAAAAATGAAAGAAATTTTTGCAATAATAATTTTCAGGCACAAAAGAGAAAAGAGCTGGAAGTTACAGCTCACCTCATGAAGCTCACCACTAACAGGGATGAGTTTAGTTAGAGAAATAACTACGTTTTGAACTATCCTAATAATGAGAATGTACGAGGGAAATAGAAAGCCTGTCTAGAGTACAGGCGGGGGTTGGGTGGGGAGGAGGGAGATTTGGGACATTGGTGATGGGAATGTTGCACTGGTGATGGGTGGTGTTTGTTACATGACTAAAACCCAAATACAATCATATATGTAATAAAGTTTGTTAAATAAAAATAAAATAAACAAATAACAAGTCTGAAAAACTCAGTAGACGAATTGAAGAACATAATGGATGAGCTTTCCAACAGGTTAAAAAATAAATAGAATCAAAACAGAATAAATATAAATCTATATATATGTAGATGTGTGCATGTGTTAATTTTGATGTCTTAAAAGAAAGCTGTATTATTGCAATGAGAGCAGTTATTATAAGCAAGCCATGAAATGGACATGCATTAACTATCAATCTTCACAGACCCTCACTGGTTGATATTTTTTTCTAGAGAGCACAGGAGGGCATTGTTAAATGGTTTCTCAAGATAATATAGACAAGAAGAGAGGGCATTGTAATTTAAACATTATTAGTCATTTTGTATCTCAATTTCCCCTTAACTATAGTGCCCATTTTATGTCTCTTCAACTACATTTGAAGCTAGTGAAATGCAATTACCTTCTTCTCATTTCTGAGCTTGCTTCAGATCCATTTCATAGGTTCCCGAGGCCACTTATATCTACTGTCTGAAGTCTTCATGTGTCCAACCTCTATTCTATTTCTTAGGATTAATCCTTTCAAAAGGAATCATGCTCAGAGCTCTTTTATGGAGCCATGTTTCTGTCAAATAGTCTTTTCATTTAAAATATACCTTGCCAAAGGTGCTAGGCCCTTTCTCTAAGGAAAACAGAACAGCTTTAAATATGCTCACTGCCTAGTTAAATGCAGGGGGATCACACAAAATTTGGATATATTGGTACTCTGCCATCATTAGAAATGAATTATTTCAAACTAGAGTCTGTAAATCTTAATATTAAATCCACTATACTCTTCTACTAAAATATATTAAAATGTTTTATTTTATTATAGTAGTAATCCAAATAATTATAATCAGTAGATATTTGGACATACATAATATTTTTGTAAATTATAACCATATTAGTATTAGTGAAGAATAGATTATTATAAAATATTAATTGTAAAATGTGGTAATTGTTCTTGTCAACAGTCAAACTATCTACTAAAAATCAGGCATTATAATATATTAACATATTTATTTGTTTTTACCTATATATCATACTAATAAATTAGACTTCTATTGCAATTAAATATTTGAGGAGGAAATTATGGAAAACATATCAAGATCTATTGTTCATAGATAATATTTGGGCATCTATAAAAGGCTAGCCCATTGAAATCTAGTAATAATAAACATTTAACTCCAATTTGATAATTAAGTTTTAGTGGTTAATGTATATTTTCATTAATAAAATTTATAGACAATTTTCTTATAAATTCTAAATCATGGCGAATTGTCTCTCCTATTTTATATGTTTATTAGAAAGCAATGTCCTTTTTGACAAATTGTTTTTTTGTAACAGTTAAAGAACTGTAATTCACTTGCCTGTGTAATTAGAAAAAATAAATTAGATCTCTTTTCTTTCCAAAGGTAAAAGTATAGGGAACAAATTGTTGGTATATCCATGTCTGACCAGCTCATATGTTGTAAAACAGTCTGTTCCTGATACAACAAAATGTTTTGCTTATATATATAAGTTATATATATATATATAAGTTTTATATGTTTTTGGTTTTTGGGTCACACCCAGCAGCTCTCAGGGGTTACTCCTGGCTCTATCAGAAATTACTCCTGGCATGCTTGGGGGGCCATATGGGATGTCGGAATTCGAACTACCTTCCTTCTGCATGCAAAGTAAATGCCCTACCTCCATGCTATCTCCTCAGCCTCATGCTTCTATATTTCTAACAGTAGAAGCTGCACTTTTTCTCTTTGTAGAGAAAGAATGATATAAAAAATCTTGTTTTCCACTATAAGAACATTCTTTCAAAGGAGGATAAACACATAAACTGCTATATTTTTTCAGAGTAATATGGCACTGATTTTAAGTTAATTTTTTTTGGTTTGGGGGCCACATTCAGCTATGTTCTGGGCTTCCACCTGCCTCTACTCAGGAGTCACTCCTGCACTCAGGGATCATTGGGTGCTGGGAATTGAAACTGAAGTCGGTTGTTTGTAAGCAAATGACCCTACCAAGAATATTTTTTCAGTTTCCAATTTAATATTCTTACGTTTGATATATAGCTCATACATCCCACTCCTATAATAGAAAAGAAGTTCTTTCATTTATCTGTTTGGAGATATAAATGAGGTTACTCAAATTGATGTTTGAGATTATTTGGATTTGGAGAACAGCTGAATTAAAAGGCCCTTCTTGGAGAGTGGGTAAGTATGAGATTCCACCACCTTGGGGTGGGGTAGGGGCACCAAAAGTGATGCTTAGAAACTTGAGAATGACATTACCTAACAGGGGTTATATGTGTACTAATGAACGGTGCTTATATAGGATGCGTGAACTTGTGCGATAACAAACACATGTGGGCCACACACAGAAGGTCACACATCTTACAGTTGTGCCCAATCTTCCTGGGTTGAGGCTATTAAAAAAAATAGTCCACATTTACATACACGGTGCTGGTCCGGGATCCCTTGTCTCTGGTTTGGACTTTGGTGAGTCTGAACCCTTGATTTGCTTTGAAATCTGTTGGGGTGCTGAGGGCTCAGGAATCAGTTGTTGGTTAATCAAGATGGTTTAAAGTTTGTAGTTCAAGTGCAGAATTTAGTAGTTGAGAGATATGGGGGGGGCATGGTTAATCTCTAATGCTTAGCAGGGAGTAGATAGGCTAAGTGCTGGAGGAATGAATGTTTGTGGTGAGGGATTTCATCTCTCCTCTCCATTTCTTTGTGGTTTTTAACTCCTCTTATATGTTGTCTGCTGTGTAGGCATAGCTATTTGTGGGTTTCTCTCAGAAGAGAATGACTTAGTGTACATTTCCTGTTTCTGTTGAAAAATTGAGTTCAGAAACCTCTTGAATTTTTGCTCTACCCCACTAATAATCTGTTAGGACTTGTTAGGAAGAATTACTGTCAGTCAAGTTTTATTGAATGTGAACTAAATGCAGACCATTACTAGAATCCCTAACTCTTATTGTTTATCATTCTAATATTTTTGTAGTAGCAAATTGTTGTAACTTAAATATGTGGGAGTGGTAAAAACAAGAATTTGTTTAATATTAGCTTCTAAAATGGCTTGTCATGTTTTTTATTTGTATATGTCCTGGTTCTCAAGATCATGTCAAAATTTCTGGGGTTAAAAGAGGTCATAAAAAAGAAAATACAAAAGAAATAATATTCAGGGGCTAGAGCTGAATAGCGTAGCAGTAGGTCATTTGCCTTGTAGGTGGGTGGACCTTGGTTTAATCCCTGGCGTCCCTTATGGTCCCCCAAGCCAGGAGCGATTTCAGAGCACAAGGCCAGGAGTAACCCCTGAGCATCACAGGTTGTAGCCCAAAATACAAAAAAAGAAAAGTCTGATGTTTGGACCAGAGTGGTGGCATAAGTGGTAGGGCATTTGCCTTGCATGTGCTAGCCTAGGACGGACTGCAGTTCAATCCCAGGTGTCCCATATGGTCCCTCCAGGCCAGGAACGATTTCTGAGCAAATAGCCAGGAGTAACCCTTGAGCATCATCAGTGTGGCCCCAAAACAAAAGCAAACAAACAAAAATAGTAATTCAAGAAACAGTTTATTTTTTATCAATAAACATTTTAAAGTAAAAGAAACATATTATAATTTAAACAAGTATAAGAAGTCCACTTTAGAAAGAGCAATATGATAAAATTCTGGGCAATGGTGAAATGAAAGTTGATTGGGTTTTGCTACTGTTGATGTAAGTACTGTATGCTCTGAATGATAATCATCAATATTGCAGTCAAAACTCTTGGTTTTCACCTTTTGACAATGAAAATTATTTAAAAATGAGCCAATTTAGGGAGCACCCTATGTTTGAATTGATTTTGTTGGAGACTTATGAGACACTGGAGCATATCAATTCTGAAGATGAAGTTTTTCTAAAATGTTCAAAAAATTTTCCTCTACCAATGAATAGTAACAGTGTCTCTAGACCCAGGTAATTAACCTACCATGCCATACCAAATAGGAATGTTTTGCTTTAACTGTTTAAAAAGCTGTTCCTCATTTTTTTTCTTTTGATTTTTGGGCCATATCCGGTGACACACAGGGTGTGTGCTGGCTATGTGCTCAGAAATCACTCCTGGCTTGAGGGACCATAACGAACACCGGAGGATCAAACCGCAGTCCATCCTAGGTTAGCACATGTAAGGCAGATCCTTTACCACTTGTGCCATCGCTCAAGTCCTGCTGTTTCTCATTTGAAGTCTGTGTATAACATAGAAAACTAGTACTTTACAAGATCTAAATTAGAGCAAAGCAATAATTTCACTCGTGAAAGGAATTTGAACAGGCCCTTGGGTAGACTACCTAGTTTATTTTTTGCAGTATCTGTTGGCTAATGTTGTTTTCAGTGTTTGAGGACAAATTTAATGATTTAATTTAATTTAATTTAATGTTTAAGGACTAACTTAATAATTACCATGTTCTGTTTTTACCTGTATTTGTCTTTTAAAATAATTACTTGAACACCATGGTTGCATAAAAGTTCATAGTTGAATTTTAGTCATAGAATATATACCACATTTTACCATTGCAAATTTTCCACAACCAATGTCCTTCATTTCCTTCATCCCAACTCTCCCTATCTCAAACAGGCTTTCTGCTTCTCTCACTATCATTGTCATGGTAGTTGTCAGTAAAGTTAGTGCTGTAACTGAACTTACCATATTTGTGGCAAACTTCATATAATGGGCTGGTCATCCAGCTTTCATCTCTGTTGTCTCTAAATATTATTACCTTTCTGCCTTTTATTTTTCCTATATCCCACAGATGACTGAGACTATTCAATGTCTATCCCCTGCCTCTGATTAATTTCACTCAGCATAATAATCTCCATGTCTATCTATGTATTAGCAAATTTTATGACTTTTTTCCTAAGGTATGGTATTTCATTGTGCAGTTTTATCACAGTTTCTTTGGCAATTTATCTGTTTTCAGGTACCTGGGTTGTTTCCAGATTCTGGCTATTATATATAGTGCTATGATGAACATTGGAGTGCAGAGGGCATTGTTGTATTGTGTTTTTGTGATCCTAGGGTATATCCCTAAGAGTGGTATTGCTGGATCATATGGGAGCTCAATTTTTAGTAGTTTGAGAAATATCCATATTGTTTTCCAAAAGGGCTGGACTAGATGGCATGACCCAGCAGTGCATGAGAGTTTCTTTCTCTGTGCATTGGTTGTTCTTGCTCTTAGTGATGTGTGCTGATCTCTGTGGTATAAGGTGATACCTAATAGTTTCTCTGATTTGCATCTCCCTGATGATTAGTAATGTGGAAAGTGTTTTCATGTGCCTTTTGGCCATCTGTATTTCTTCTTTGAGAAAATGTCTGTTCATTTCTTCTCTCTATTTTTTGATGGGGCTAGATTTTTTTTTCTTGTTGAGTTCTGTCAGTACCTTATATATCTTATCAGATAAATATTGGGTTTCCACCTTTATTTGGGGATGAGTGAACGGCAAAACTATTTTTTGTCTGCTGAATTTGGGGCAGACCTGAACTGTTTTCTAAAGAAGACTCTGACCAAGGAGACCTCTTCAACTTCAACCCCAAACTGTGAACCCCTTGAGGACAGGGACTTGCTTAGCAACAATCACAACACAGAGCTTCCATTTTCCCTGCAGAGCACCCTGCTGCTACAACTGCTTGATGTCAGAACATCATTTCCGCACTTCTGACAGTCTGGTTCTTGTTTATGCTAAAATAATATACCCACGGGGTTTGCGACTGTTTCTTTGAAAAGTTGGAGAATTTGTTCTTGACCTTGAACTCTTCTTCTATAGCTGATTGACAGGACTGTACTTTTCTATTAAAAACCTAAATGCTTAAACTGCATTCAGGTGATCCCTGCAATCACAAGTAGAAATGCCTAGGTTCACCCATTCTTAGAGAATGTAAAAAGAAACCCGGTGTTAAGAACAGGAAATCTAAAATTGAGTAAGTTCATAAAGCTGAAAAGTACAAGGAGCTGAGCTTGTGTTTGGAGCATTTTGCAATGCTTTCTATTAACTAAAATTTTTCTATTTGGGTTTTTCAAAACAATCAAGTTGGAAATATCTATGGGGTAGTAATATGAGGCAAAGTGCCAAGGTGATTTCTGTTTTCTAGTTTGGAGAGCCTCAGCTGGGAAAGATCTCTAGAACAGGATTTAGCATTCTGAATGCTTTTGGGTACTGAGTGGTTAATAAACTACTGAAAGTAAATTTTTAAGGAGAGTTCTGAGTGAGTACTGAGTCAAATAAAACATGTGGAGCTTAAATGACAGACTTTATATCACTCATATCTGAATGCTGACATCAGGCAGTGAATTAATTGGGCTCCTAAATAAGGGACAATAAAATATATTCTATGTTTCTTTGATTTCCTGTCATTCAAAAAGTTTTATTCATAACAAGTGAAAATCTGTAGAACTTTTAAATCTTAATCAGGATAGTACATGAAAAGAATAACAGAGTTTAATTTTATTATTTTTTAAATTTTTATCAAGGCATCATGATTTCCAAACTTATTCATAATTAAGTTTCAGTTTTATGATGTTATAGCACCAATCCCATCACCACTGTCAACTTCCCTCCACTAGTGTCTCCCAGTTTCCTCTTATCCCCACCAGTCTGTATCCTTGACAGGACACTGATTTGTCTTTGAGAAGTGCTGTGTTTGAGAATAAATTTCACTTCTAGATGTTGAGAACAAAGTGTTAGGACAGATAAAATTAGGAGGAAGTTAACTGGGCAGAAAAAAACCCCTGATATCAGGAAAACTGGCATTAAAATGTAAAGTCATGAGGCACTGGTCCTAGATCTATTCTATCCTTATAAGTCCATTATAAAGATTTTTGTCCTGAAATATTTAGACCCTCATATGTTAAACAGTTAGATGGGCATAGTCAGGCACTTAATCAAAGAATGTTCTCCTTTCAATGATTTCCAACTCATAGCAATAAATATCAAACCTGAAGTATAGACAACTTTTCAATTCATGAGGCACCTTGGTGGTGAAACCAGCTTGTAATCCTGTCTCCTAGCGATCGTAAACTCAGTTCTGAAAAGGAAATCTTGAGTTCTGTTGCTTTTAGGTAATTGTTATTTTCTTTTTATGCTTCTTTCTATTCCACATAAAAGAAAGATCATTCTGTGTCTGTCCCTCTCCTGCTGACTTTGCTTATCATAGACCCTTAAGTTCCATCACATAACAGTTGTGTGATTTTTATATTTTTATGATAGAATAGTATTCCATTTCCATTGTGACTATAGTTTCTTTATCTACTCTTTTTTTCTTGGACATTTGGGTTGTTACCAGATTTTGCCTACTGTGACTTGTCCTGCTATTAACAGAGGAGTGCAGATGTCTTTTCCAATTAGAGATTTGGGGCATTGGGTAGATGCCAGAACTGGGGTTACTGGCTCATACGAAAACTTAAGTCTTAGTTTTTTTAAAAGAACATTTAACTTGTTTTCCAGAAAGTTTAAACCAGTTGACATTCTCACCAGCAATGATTTCTTTATTCTTACATACCTGCCAACATTGATTGCTTTGGTTCTTTTTATAATGCATTACAGTTTCACTAGTGTGCAATTAGTACTTTGTTGTTTTGGTTTGCCTTTAAAAGCCAAAGAATATATAATATATTTTTTTACTTTATTCTGATCACATCATATTTCTTCTTTCACAAAGTGAAAAGAGTTAAGCATTGAAAACAATACATTTCATGAGGGTTCTTGGCAATTAGTTTAGAAAATGTCTTAGTAGTATAGTTGTAATCTCTAGTTTGGTGTTCCTCCAGTGAGTTTATATAATCTCTTCTTCATTATTACTGTTATTCTAGTTGGAAGACAAAAGTCCAGAAAAAAAATGTCTCTTGATAAAGTTCTCAAGATCATTTCTCCTGTAGCAGGGAGCAAGACCTCCCTTCCTGTCCATCACCTTTTGTAACCCAAAGAAAAAATATGTAACTGAATGACACCAAGGAGAATTTATTTCTATTCTATTCTCAATATCCAAGGGACTCTGGGATTTGAGAATATCACATTAGTGTCAATTTGAGGTATTTCTGAGAGATGAAGGAGAAAAAAATTCGAGATTACCTGAATTTATCTTCTGTGTGGCCCTTTGCAAACAGCCAAGCATAGCAACTGTCATTGAGAGAAGGGCATTCTATTTCAATAACTGTGATCTCTTTAATTATGGAAATGAATCATCACCTCCTCCCATTTATCTTTTTTAATAACTACAGCCCATGAAAGGAAAGATGTGAACTTGAAGAACCAACACAAATAAAATCTGCAACAATTCAATTGAAGGTTTCTTTTTCTATTGTCAGATACCACATTTTCTTACAAAGAAAATGAATAAAGTTTGGAAACTCTTTCAATGTCGGGTAACATTTAAAATCATCCCTTCACCTTCTAAGACTATTGGTTATGAAAAGCATCAGAAATTGAAATTTCTTTAAAAATGTCTGTCATTGAAAAGAACTTTACCCAAATGATGAAAACACTGAGTACATACCATTTTTAGAGAGATATATAAGTAGGCTGTATTATATTGACAAACACTTTGAGTTTTTAAGTTTATGTCAAAAATTCGTTCATTTATGGGGACAGCGAGGTGCGCTAGAGGTGGGGTGTCTGCCTTGCAAGCCCTAGTCAAAGAAAGATCGCGACCGCGGTTCGATCCCCCGGCGTCCCATATGGTCCCCCCAAGTCAGGGGCAATTTCTGAGTGTTTAGCCAGGAGTAACCCCTGAGCATCAAACGGGTGTGGCCCGAAAAACAAAAACAAAAACAAAACAAAAAAAATTCTTCCGTTTAGCATAACTTTGGAGAGAGATGGTCAGAATATTTAGTATCCTTGAATTTCGTTTTGGATACTTATGCACATTTTTTCTGGGTAGTATAAAATATTGTTCTATGCTTTAGAAGTTACACCCAGTTGTGCTCAGAACTTGTATCTGGCTCTCTACTTAGAAATCACTCTGTTCTTGGGGCCCACATGCAGTACAGGAGATCCAGCTTGGGTTAGTATAAGCAAGACAAGCACTTCAATCTCTGTAATTTCTCTCCAACACTTAGCCTAAGTTTTTTTTACTTAAAATGTCCTCAATACTAGGTTGTAAATATAATATTGGTTGGTAGGTTGATTGCCTTGTATATTGCCAATGTGGATTCAATCCTTGGCATCCCATAGGGTTCCAAGGCCTACTAGGAATATAATAGGAATATACTAGGAATATATCTGAGAACAGAGCCAGAAGTAAACACTGAAAATTATTTGTGGCCCCAACTTAGCCCCCAACAAAGCCGTCCTTGGTACTATGAATTATTGCTGTCAATGCCATTCTTCTGCTATGTTATTACTGCTTTAATTAGTAATATAGTGAACATCTCCTATGAACACTATAGTACAAAATCAATCAAGCAAATGAATCTTGTTTATAGAAATAAATGGCTGACAATAAAAATAGTTGAATGAAAAATTTAAAAGTAATGAGAGTAGTGAGATAAATAAGACCTTTTGAAAGTTCAAAGCATAAGAAACAAATGCTGCCAAATAAAATGGAGAAAAAATTTCCGGGTTGAAGTGGCATCATGTTAAACCTTGGAGACTAAATGTATTTTGAGAACAGAGAATAGTGCAAAAAATCTTATTATAATGAAAGCTCAAAGCACATTGTAAAAGGACAGAATTTAAATTGTTTGCCCACAGAAGTTTGTCATACACAATGGAGGGGTTGGAAAGTCTAAGTATGTGGAGAGACTTGCTATTTTAACTAAGAGAAATTAACGATTGGTTTGGGAATAGAAAAAAATGGGGTTAGAAGTGTGTGATCAGGGCCTGGATGGATAGCACAGGGGCATTTGCCTTGTAAGCAGCCAATCCAGGACCAAAGGTGGTTGGTTCGAATCCTGGTGTCCCATATGGTCCCCCGTGCCTGCCAGGAGCTATTTCTGAGCAGACTGCCAGGAGTAACCTCTGAGTAATGCTGGGTGTGGCCCAAAAACCAAAAAAAAAAAAAAAAAGAAATATGTGATCATAAGTATCTTATGCCCACATAAATGATATGTATGTGATTTTCATTTATATGTATGCAAAACTCATTCTATAATGTGTCCATGCTGAAAAAAGATGAAGACTAAATATATAATCACTTGAGAATTATTTCCAGAATAGCATAAAAAATGACTTCATTATAAGGCTAAAACTTATGTATGTGTATATATAACCATTCATTGACTATATATGTATTTGTTTTCTTCTATCTTTATATTTGTGTCACTAAAAATATTCAGGGCACATTGGCAATTGGGAATCAGGAAATATTTAATTTATCTGTTAAAGAAAGTCTTCTTCTAAATATGCACTCACAAAATAGTTTTATTCCACTACTTTAATCTGAATATTTTATAAACTTTATTTTAAGATTTTGAAACATCTTATAGAAATTTCAAAAATATCACTGCTAAGAAGAGTGGATTGTAATAAATCACAAATAAGCCTAGTTAGAGTTTTGATTGAAAGAAATCTTTTTGTTTCACTGAAGAGCTATGATCTCATTCCATAATTAATTTTGTGCTTTATTGGGAAGATGATAGTTCAATGAGTAAGGTGCTTGCCTTACGTGCTGATCATGGTGTATTTTGTAGCTCTACACATGTGGCTTGAAGGGAGTGGTCGTTGAGTGTAAAGCTAGAAGCAAGCTGAGTACAAATGAGTATTATCCCAAAACAGAAATGATTTCTATTACATCCAAAATGAGGATCCGTATCCTCATTTTGAGTATAGGCAAATGCAATGTAGAAGTAGAAAAAATGATTATAAGGTACACAAACTAGTTTGCTCCACACCCTTTCCTAACACCAAAATGTTCTAAGCTCAGATTTTAAAATAAATAATAATCATTGATCTTTTTGGTTGTCATAATATTCTCCTATCTACAAATAAATGTTTTTCCATCAATGAAACAAGCCATTTGGGGTACAAGATGATGAGTTACTAATTCAGATAACTTAATATAACTTTATTTAGGCTGAATGATTTTACTGATAGAATTAAATAAACTTGAAAAAGACTCTTTTAAATAGATTGACTTAAGAGGTGAGAAATATTTGATTTAAAAGTTCCTTATTGCATGATTTTTATCTTTCTATATCTAAAAATAAAATTGCAAAAACATAAATATTCTGTCTAAAAATACCCTTTAAACTATTAAAATTTGAGAAAAACATGGAGGAAATGTGTAACAAATAGTATTTTGTTATATTTTAGAACATTTCTCAACTTATTTGGCTGTTTGGATTTAGAGCCCCGAATATTATACATTCATGACAGAATGGAACTTCCACCAGTTTGACTAATTTTTTGTCTTGCAAATACATCTGTAAAACATGAGATTGTGTTTTCTAAATAAAGGAGTTTTAGATTCATTGTGTATAGTTGCATCCCTTAAATGCTAAAAGAATAATAGTCAAAGCTCCTTAAATTCGAAGAATTAAGCAGGGACAGTCAATCAGAGAATTTTATCTAATTTATAAAATAAATTTTAAGTTGAAAATGACAAGAATACTTTTAAATATAGACTGGTTATTCACAAGAAAAATATGTGGATACTAAAAATATACCTACGATACTCCATTAAGGTATTTAGAAAGAAATAATTATGTGTTTATTTATCCTACTCTACCTCCCAACAAGAAATTATATATTGATAGTATTTTCTATGTATTCTCTGATGTTTATTAAACTTTGATTTGCAAAATAAACATTTCCAACAAAATTTTAGAACAAATTTAATTATAGTAAGTAAATGGTAGGTAGCACTTAAAAGGCAACCTGCACAATTTTTAAATGACTATCTTTTAAGAACTGCTCAGTTTTCTTAAAAGAGGCAAAAGTAAACTCTTTTTTTTAACTTTTTTTTTATTTTTAATTATGAGAACAAAGATGCAAAGAAAGAGGACAAGGTAAAGTTACAGTGGAAGGACAATCACCCATAACATAATTCTCAGAAAAGTCCCCTTGCTGATATCTTAACTTCGAACTTTCAGCCAAAGAACATTAAGATAAATAAAACAGAATCCATGTACAATTACTTTGTCCCTCCAGTTCCCAGATTGTAACACATTATAATATTTCTTACCAGCACACAAGGCAATCTAAAGCCATAAAACTTACATAACTCCTTAAACATTAGAGGCATAGTATTTTTTACATTTCCATGTACATGCGTATTAGCTTAAGTTACCCTCAAAGTTTAAGTGGTTTTTTTTTAAGGATTAGAGTCAAAGGAGCACAGTAAAAACAATGTTAGAGTGGCAATTGTTGTTTGCATAGGCCTACCAAAATATGAGGAGCATGGAAAGGAATAACCTTGGCCTAAATACAAAGAGACCCTACCCCTGAAGTTTCCCGGCATAAGACCAACTCTAGGCTCCAGGCAAACTAGATTGTCCAATCCAAGACATTGTCTGTAGTGCCAACACACTTTTCACACAGTCTCTGTTGTTGGTATCATGTTTCTGTATTAAAGATCCTGGAATCTGCATATCCTACATTGAAGTCAGGATGTGGAGTGTTCTCTCATTTCACCTCACCATTAAAGGGCAATGCAGGGAACCCTGTCCTGTAAGCAGGTCTTTGTTGTTGTTAAGTCTTCTCAGTGTTAAGGGAAGTCTCTTTTGAGCAGTGGTAGGGTCTTCTGTGGTAGAGGATTGCTTCCAGGTGATGTTATAGACAAGCCTGGATGTTTTCCCAGGTTCAGGGGTGAATGGAAAATGCCCTTTCTTCTGAGGCCTGTGCCAGGTCGTTATGTCAATGTTCAGGGTGTAAGGTTCCTTTGCACTACAAGATTTGTGTGTTCCAATCTCTATTAGATAGGATCTTATTTGCATGTATAGTATTTCCCCATTTTAATGTGAAAAGTAAACTCTTAATCTATACATATTAAAAACATAAACAGAAGAAATAATGTAATATAATTTGTGTTTTCCAATTAGTTAACCTCACTGACTTGCAGTAGTTTCACTGTGAACATCTTTGGCATCTATTTTACACAGAACTGAAGACCAACACATTAAGTTTCGAAACTCATTAAAAGCACTATGCTCCCCCACCCCAAAATACTCCCCATTAACCTTGGAGTTTAGAATTGCTTTCCATGAGGTTGTTTTTTCTCTGTATCACTTTTCTTAACACTGTGTTCCTATTAGAATCACAATGTAAGTTATAAAATACTCACTGTAAATAAATATTTCTATGAGTATCTAAAAACTTGGGGTTAAGGAGATTTGATGAAAAAGTTAAAAAAAATGAAATGATGAAAGATCCTAACATTGTAGCATGGAGAGCAGGGACCATGAGTAAAGAGGCATCTTTGATGGGATCAGGAGTAGAATACAGTCAAATAACTTCAGATACCATTAAAATATTAATGAATGATTTATGGGGATATATGACTAAAGGGTTCGTAGATGGGAATGAAGAATGCCTCTGAATCCTCAGAGTATTAAAACTTTTTTTTTAAGCACTGTGCTAATCAAACACAATATAATTCAAGTTCAGATTTTGCCAAACTGTTATCCTTAAGCAATGTTTTGAAGTAGTAGAGATTTCAGTGATGGAATTAAAACAATTCTGAAATATCATCCAAATCATATAGAAATATTGTTAGGATAGGCAGAAGGGCATAATAATAAAAGATGTCATCACTTAATGACCTATACCACTTATTTATATTCTCTGAACTGTTGCATCCCTAAAGATAAGGATAAAAGTAATACTAAAATGAATACTTAACGATATGAGATATACAGAGCTGGGTACAAAATCCCCACTCACAAAATTACCCTCTGACAGCTGCTTTGTTGTTCAGGGAAATAAAACACCCATGAATAGAGCTTTCAGATGAGCTGTTAATTCTGTGTAAGCAGGTCTTGACACAGACTCTTAAATAATAATTTCCCTCTCAAGAAAATTATTAAATCATTGGTAAATCTGGAGGATATATGTCATGTGTCAGGAGTACAATTGGACAGAGGGAAAATATCACCCAAACTCTGAATGAGTAATTGTATTTTGCATGTTTTTAATATTGCATTTAGTTTCATATAGCACCATTTATTGTAGTTCAGTGGTGTAAACAAAAATAACTCCTTAAATTCAAAACTATGTCCTCAGTGGCATATATTCTACATGAAGTCTTTCATTTTATGTACAGTACACAGCAGACTCTTGAGTAACATTTTATTCCACCTGCTCTCCCTACAGCATTGATGAGAAAAATGCAATCCTAGATCACATTGACCAGAAATTACAATAATGAAAGATCATTATTTGAGTACCTGTGTTTATGATACATAATTTTCCTGAGTTCAAGTTTTGAATAACCTATTGACAAAGTTAAGTGAGGACTTATTGAAATTGGTTTCACATTTCTTTCTGAGGTGCAAAACTCACAGAATCTGTTTTCCTTGAGTTATTATGTTGAATGAAGTGACATTTAGACAAAGTAATATCTGAAAAGGGTTCCAAGAATATGCACAGATTAAGTCCTTTTCTCATATACAAGATATGATGTGTCTGAATTGACCTTAACTTTAATTGGATCACCTAGCCTTAAACAAACTAAAGCACATCTCTGAAAGGGGAATGTCAAGGAGTGTTTTTTCCAGAAACTGGTTAACATTCATTCATTCATTCATTCATTTATATTTTCATTCACTTGATATAATTATTTGTTTTATGCCCAATAGTATAAGACACAAAAACAAGAAATGCATGAATAAAATGCAGCCTCTTTCTGAAGGAATTAATTCCAGTAAAAATGACAAACAATGGGCAGAATCAATAGTGCAGTTTGCATGTGTCCTGGGTTCAATTTTTCAATACACCATATCATCCTCTGACCCCCACTAGGGCTGATCCCGGAGTGCAGAGCAAAGACTTAGTCCTGAGCACCGCTGAATATGACCCTCCCCACAAAAATCTAGATATCCATGCTGAGAAAGATGTGCAAGAATAAAACAGTCAATAATGTCTCATTTCCTTGATGCCTCGTTTGAATTTGAAAAGGATGAGTAAGGTACAAAGGTGAAATAGAATCAGTGTGGTTTAAATGAATTTAGCTTAAGAAATCTAGCTCTCTCTCTTTTTTTTTTTTTTTCTCTGCTGAGCCTGCCTACATCCCAGGACTATAGCCTCTTCAGGACCCATCCCGGTAAGATGTCCCCACCCAACGCACGTGGGGCCAATTCCTGCCATGATTGGGTACCCAGAGACTTTTAAACCACAGCGGCCTTGCTCTCTGCCTTTTCTCTGCTGAGCCTGCCTACATCTAAGGACTATAGCCTCTTCAGGACCCACACCCGAAACTCGGCCGCTCAGCTTTGCTTTGCGGCCAAGCTTATCTTGTAACTCCTGAATTCCATTTCTGTAAATTTTAAGAAGCAATCTACAGCCTTGCCAATGGAGTAATTTTGCAGTACACCCCCATATTTACAGAAATCAAGATGGCTCCTCTAATAATCTAAAAGGTAGGAAACAAATAGGTATCCTCTCAAGAAGTTTAGAGTAGAATTATGGAGAATGTTCAGGGAGCTCAAAAAAAAAAAAAAGCATTGATAAACTTGACTGGAGCAAAATTAAGCATCAAGAAGTTTTGTCAACTGAAATTAGAAATTTTCACACTGAACTAACAGATCAGAAAAACTGAGCTTACCGGGACCCTTATTCCTAGCCTGAGGAGTGCTGGGAAGCTTGACAGGCCCCCAGCCATCCTTGTCTTTTTCCCCTGACTCCAGGCCTTCCCTGGGTGCCAGCTCAGATGGCCAGAAGTGGGTTCAGGTGGACTCTTAGTGGTCCTCAGATTCCCCTCTCCCTCCGTACTCCAGTGGGGAGGTGCATGGGGAGGAGGGGAGGCAGACATCTGGCTTCCAGTTTCCTCTTTGATTCTGGAGACCAGCTCTTGCCAGGTATGGGGTTTGGGGAGGCCCCATACCAGAACCTTTCTCCCTAGCCTGGGGAGTGCTGGGAGGCTTTGCAGGCCCCCAGCATTCCTTGTCTTTTCCCCTGACTCCAGGCCTTCCCTGGGTGCCAGCCTAGATGGCCAGAAGTGGGTTCAGGTGGACTCGTAGTGGTCCTTAGGTTCCCCCTCCCTCCGTACTCCAGGGGGGAGGTGCATGGGTAGGAGGGCGGGCAGACATCTGGCTTCCAATTTCTTCCTTGCTTCTGGAGACCAGCCCTTGCCAGGTATAGGGTTTTTCTCCCCTGGACTTCAGTCTTTCCCTGGACACCGGTCTAGGTGGACTCTATAGGGGTCAACAGGCTTCCCCCCTATCTCTCCCTACACTAATGGGAATGTACTCTTGGAGGAGGGCAGGCTGTTCTAGCACTGGTTTATACTGAGACAGTCAGTGGAAATTTTTTCTTTTTTTTTCATATTGATATTATTGTGTGCATATATTCTATATATCTATAATATCCATCTTGTATTGGGACCTTGATACTGCCCTATAAAGCTCATTTCTAATATTTTACTGCCTCAGTCCCAACCCTTACTTCCCCCCATCCTCCCATGTAGGTGCAGCTAATGACATGAAGCTCACCACATAGAATGATAAGTGCAGTTAGAGAAATAACTACACTGAAAACTATCATAACAATGTGAATGAATGAGGGAAAAAGAAAGCCTGTCTCGAGTACAGGTGTGGGTGGGGTGGGGAGTGGGTGGGTCTGGGAAATTGGTGGTGAGAATCCTGCACTGGTGAAGGGGGGTGTTCTTTACATGACTGTAATCATACAAGTACAATTATATTTGTAGTCACGGTGTTTAAATAAAGATAATTTAAAAAAAAAGAAATCTAGCTCTTTGAAGAAGGTAATGAAAGAGTTGTCCCCTATCCTGATGGTCTTGTCACTGGGCATCTAGCCAACAGGATGAATGCCATGTGCTAAATACTAGAGATTCCAAGAGCCATTGCCTATCTGGACACCACCAGCCTGGCCAAAGTAGATGGAGATGCACTCACACATGATTAAGAGTTATCAGGTTTCATGGGACAGGAAAAGGCAAGGAAGATCAGTGTCAGGTATCTCCTGCTAACACACTAGCAAGTCCAGAGAAGAAGTATTATGTGTGTTTGAAGGTGCAGCTTAGATCTCACATTGTTAGTGTTGTTGAGTCTATGCTTTGAGCTACATCCACCACTCTTCACTTTACCAATATAACCAAAGCCCTGACTCCAATACCCCATTACTTTTCTTTCTAGTCTTCCTCCTGTCTTGATTTTTCTTTGTTTTATTTTACTAATATTTTGATTGTATTAATATTAATATTAATGTTTATTAATATATTGATTGTATTAGTATTGATTTTGATATTAATATAATATATATTTATTATTATTTTTCAGCGAAACAGGTGCTGGCACACATGTGCCCAAGAATCTGAAACCACAGTCATTGAAGTTTGCACTGGCACCTACCGCCAGCTCTTCCACCCAGAGCAGCTCATAACAGGCAAAGAAGATCCTGTCAATAATTATGCCTATTGGCACTACACTATTGGCAAGGAGATCATTGACCTCATCTTGGACCAAATTTGTAAACTAACTGACCAATGCAGAGGTCTTTAGGACTTCTTAATGTTCCATAGCTTTTGGGGAGTGGAGGAATCAGTTCTGGGTTTACCTCCCTGCTGTTGATTATGACAAGAAGATCGCCAGGTTTCCACTGCTGTGGTTGAGCCCTACAACTCCATTCTCACCACCCACATCTCTTTGGAGTACTTTGTGCCTTTATGGTAGACAATGACATATGTTATAGAAACCTTGATATCGAGTGCCCAACCTACCTTATTAGTCAGATTGTATCCTCCACCACTGCTTTTCTTTGATTTGATGGAGCCCTGACTGTAGATTTGACAGAATTCCAGACCAACATGGTGTCTTATCCCCAAATTAATTTTCCTCTGGTCACATATGTCCCTGTCATCCTTGCTGAGAAAGCCTACAATGAACATGCAGAGATCATCAATGCATACTTTGAGCCAGCCAGCCAAATGGTGAAGTGAGACCCTCACCATGATAAATACAACACATGGTTTGTTGCCTCATATCATGGTGATATGGTCCACAAAGATGTCAATGCTGCCATTGCCACCATCAAGACCAAGTGCAGCATCCAGTTTGTATACTGGTGCCAACTGGTTTGAAAATTAAATTTTGAAATTTTCAAAATGTAATTACCAGCTTCCCACTGTGATTCCTAGTGGGGACCTGGCCAAATTACAGTGAGCTATGTACTTCCTGAGCAACATTTCCTGAGGCCTGGGGTTACCTGAACCAAAGTTTGATCTGATGTATATGTCAAGCATGCCTTTGTTCCCTGGTATGTAAATGAGGGCATAGATATGGGAAATTTCTCTAAGGCTCATGAAAATATGGCTGCCCTTGACAAGGATTATGAAGAGGTTAGAACAGATAGTACTGATGAAGAGGATGAGAATGAGGAATATTTATCTATTTCAATTTTATATTTATGTTGTCTTGGAATTGTCTTACTTTTGTTGGCCATTGATTCTTTTTTATTAATATCTTTATTTAAACACCTTGATTACAAATGTGATTGTAGTTGGGTTTCAGTCATGTAAAGAACCGGTGCAACATTCCCACCTCCAATGTGTTGTCCACTGATTATAACCTATTAATAAAAGTATAGTTTTTTTGTTGTTGGTTTGTTGTTGTTGTTTTGGATTTTGGACCACTCCCTGTGATTCTCAGGGATTACTCCTGGACATGCACTCAGAAATCACTCCTGAATTGGGAGACTATCTGGGATGGTAGGGGATTGAACCACTTTGGTCCATCCTAGGTCATCCCTGTGCAAGACAACCACCCCACTGCTGTGCCATTGCTCCAGTCCCAATAAAAGTATAATTTTAAGTGAAGGGGAAAAAAAGGAAATCTAACTCTTTATCTTTCAGAAAAATGGAATGATTGTACTTTTGTGCACATCTGAAAGCTAGACATGACCATGGACCAATGTAGAGTTATGAACTTTAAGTAGGGTTGTAAACATCTATAATTGCTAGGCAGTGAGTCTAAAAGTTAGTTGAATAAGTTGCTGTGTTTTCTTGCTCTTTTGATGGGAATGTGAATACAGATTTGTGATTGGCCTCCATCTTCCTGAGGCTTGGAGAACCTATTATGAGTAAAGCCACGAAGTTACCAAGTGCCTTTGGTTGTTTAAGCTGCTATAATTGACAGAAAGATTTTAAGTAGAGATGGGACTTAGGGCAGAGGTTAAAAGTATGGAAAGTAACTGCATCATGAGAAACCTGCTAAAGAAGAGCAGAAGTGCAGAAAGCATGTGTCTTGCTAAAGAGTGCTGAACTATGTATTGCCACTTTTGAAGATCTTCCTGGTGTTTTAACAAAGGGAATTTTGGCAACAGAGAAGGAAGTGAATAGAGTGAATGGTCTGTGTGTCAAAGATCTACAGTCAGGTGAAAAGATAGTGCTGAAAGGCAATTATAGGGGAATATAGCTCAGAATTGCTTACATAGACCAGATAGAGCTCCACGCTATTGAAAAAGAGATACACTCACTTCACTTCAGAGTACACACACCTCTGGTTGCGTACCAAATGTTCACATACTTAGCTGTTGTATCACAGAATCTAAGGATGGCACTTGGCATATGTGGGTAGTAGTAGTAATCAAACTCACAACGTTTTGCTACTGAGCCATCGTTGGGAAATCTGCCTATTGTTCAACTGAGAATTTCACTTTTAGTTGCTGAGTGTTCTTGTTCTTGCAGGAAGTCAGAGTGTAAAATATGGGAATGGAAGGAACTATGGTAAGAGGGGCAGAGGTTGTGGTTCTTCCATGAGCCCCACACCTAACAGTCCCTTGGACCCATTAATCAGCTACTGGGGAAGGAATGTTCTGATTTGAGATAACCCAATATCTTGTTTTTGGCACTGTGCTAACTAACATCCATGATTCTTTAAGGGGCTTACCTTTTTGTTCATGTGGTATGGAAGATATATAAATCCTCTGAACCATTTAATAAATCTGCTTTCTTGAGAAAGCCCTGTGCTCATTATGTCTCTTGTCAGAGTTCTTTACTTATTGGTATCTGTTATGTATAAAAGATATTTAACAGATACATTGTCAGATTTTTCTGCATTGATCCATTGTTCTTCTCTCACTGTTATCCTTTGAAAATTAAGATTTTATTTTACATTTTTTATGTGTAGGAATTAAACTCAGAGCCTTACAGTTACAAGACCTGTGTTTTATTCCTATATTATTTCACTGCCCACAAAAATTTTATTTAACCTTATTCTTTTATTTGTGTTTATTCCTGGACTTGAGTCTATAGGACTGGTGTGTGTGTGTGTATGTGTGTCTGTGCATGTGCGTGTGTGTGTATGTGCATGTGTGCATGTGTGCGCATGCATCCACACCAGATATTGACTATCTTGATTTCTGTAACTTTGCAGTAAATTCTGACAGCAGCCAGTATGAGTCTTGCATCTGCTGTCCTGCCAGATTGTTTTGTTTTATTTAGTTGTCTTTAGTTTTTATTTAGTTTTAGGAGGAACTAGATAGTATATTTAATTTTTTTAAAAAACAAACATTTTGACAGTGAATGTATTTAATATAAAAAGGTTAACCCTAAACATTTAATCCTTAATATTCAAAAAAATTTTTTAATTTAGAAAAACTGTTTTAGGCACCTGTTACTTAAAATATGATTAGTGATAGAATTTCATGCATTCATACAATGCACATCTCCATTAGAGTGCCTAACCCAGTCTTCTCCAAACCCACTGCATGATAAGCTTAGTCTGTAAATCAGTTCTCAGCCTCTACTGTCATGTCTATTTGTTCAGATTTTTGTTTAGAATCCCACATATGAGAAAGGTCATTCTGTGTCTTTTTCCTTCGAACTAGATTCACTCAGTATGATACCCACTATACTATCACTCAGAATGAAACCCACTATAGTATCTCTTTAGCCCTAAACCAGTTTCTTTATTCCATAATCTGATCTTGGACACTTAAGCTGTTGCCAGATTTTGAACTGTGGTATGATGAACATAGAAAACCAAAGGCCTTTTCTGGGTCCTAAGACTATATTCACACACACAAAAAAAGAATCATGGGCCAGAGTGATAACATAGTGGGTATAGCATTTGCCTTGCACATGGCTGATGGGTTCAATCCCCAACACCCCATATGATCCCCAAGGCCTGCCAGGAGTAATTTCTGAGTGCAGAGGCAGGAGTAACCCCTGGGCATTGCTGAGTGTGCTCCCCCCCCCCAAAAAAAAAAGAAAAGTAGAATCACTGGATTATATGGAAGCTCAACTAGATTTTTGAGAAATGTTCATTTTGTTTTCTTAAAATGGTTGAATGAATTGACATTCCCATTACCAGTGGATTATGGATATTTTCATCCACATATCTACCAACTAGATGATTTTGTTCTTTTGCGGTATGTCTGTCTCACTAGTATGAAGTCATTGTTGTTTTGATTTGCATTCTTCTGAGAATAATGAACATTTTTCATGTATGTAATAGCCATCTTTAAATCTTTTTTGAAAACATTTCTATTTATCTCCCAATTATATGATGGAATTGTTTGTTAAAATTTAAAGTGATTTCATATTTTGAAAATTTATTAATTTGTTAGCTGAGTGTTGAGTTTGTTTTATGATGATGGCATGTTTTTAGATTCTCAAGCTTTATCCAAGGTGTGTGTACATGTGTGCACATCTTCATAAAAACTGTTTGAATTGTTCATTGTAATTTTATAAAGTACAGAATTCATGATGGTGATGTCTATGCTTTGGCCTTGAATGTGTTTATTAGTTCTAATTTCAATTTTGTGGATATTTTACATCTTTTCTGGTATGAGTGACAATTTTTATAGAAAGAGTTTCCTGCTGGAACCTCTGTATAAGGTACACTATAAATGGTAAAATATATATCTTTCTTCTCTTTTTTTCATCCTTTAATGGAAAGCATTTATTCTGTTCCTAACTATAATGTTGACTGGTTTTCTTTGTATCTGTCATTCAATTAGATTCAAATTACTCTTTATTCCTTCCTGTTTAGTTTTGGTCATGTGTGAGTTTTGCCCTTTATTAATATACCATATATTAATTTTTTCAGATGTTAATTCAGTCTGTATTCATAGGATATATTATAATTGGTTCTCAGATTTGCTGTTATTTACATTGATGTTTGTAATAAAAATTTAAATAAAATATTTGTCTTTAGCTTTCTTTTATGTCAGTGTAATAAGTGAGATCAAGCTATTTTTCTTTTTAATCAAAGCTTTGTGAATATTTGTTGTCTTGTTTTTAATTATTCAAAGTATTTGTCCATAATTTCTTTAGAAATTTTTAATGACCAATTAATTTTCTTTTAATAATAAGTGACTCAAATCACGTTAAAACATTTTTATTAGTTGTACCTTTATTCACAAATGATCAATGTTTTCTTGGCATTTAATTTAATAACAAAATAACTTTTAAAAATTTTGGTAGTATGGTTACAATAGTGTTAAAATTTGTGGTATTGGTATACGATTACTATATCTTATCATCACCTAATTCCCAAAACCCTCTACCACTCTCATAAATACAATTTTTTTCTTTATATTTATTTATTAAGTCTCAGAAATTTGAGACTTTGGCTTTTTAATATAGACCTGCATTTCTACAAACTTTCTTTATATGATAGTTTTAATTGAATCTTTGAGGCTCTGTGTTTGATGTGTTTTATTTTCACTTACATCATGTGTATTCTAATTTCTCCTGTGATTTCTTAGTTCTATCATTGGTTATATATAATTTGGTCATCAAATTCTGGTTCCTTCCTGAGTGTACAAATTCCCTTCTGCTATTGATATATAATTTCATTGTCAACAGATCATATACTGTAGTTTTTGTTACTGTTGGTTTATTCTGATTTGTTTTTATCTAATGGTTTTTTTTTAATATAATTTTTATTTTGATCATAGTGGCTTACATATTGTTGACAATGATATTTTAGGTACATATTTACATAAAATCAGGGGGGATTCCCATCCCCAAATTGTCCTCCCTACACCCCCGTTTCTGTCTTACCTCCCATTTCCTCTTCCCTCACCCCCAGGGCGGCTAGAATATGTGGTACCCTCTGTCTCTAACCAACTACTTAGTAGTCTTGCATCAGTTTGGTCTTGATGCCTCCCTTATTTCCCCCTCTAAGTAGGGGCAGGGGTAGCTAGTTCAAGTTGCGTGGTTTTGCCTGAAAAAGAGAAAATAAATAAACCGGGGTAAGAGTTTAATACCCCGAAAATGGGCAGAATCCTTCTAGAGGTTCTCATCATCGATTTGGGAAATGAAGGAGAAAAAGAAGTTGAAACACTCCACCAGTACCAAAAGAAGTGTCAAATATCCAGTGAGGACTCCAGCTATAACGATAAGCACCACAAAAAAACAGATAAAAAACAAACCAAAACAAACTAAAAACAAACACAAACAAACAAAAAACACGCCGTGGTCTTGAAATAAGAAACATGGCGTAGCACATAACGAAAGAAAAGAAAGGAAGAGAAAGAAAAGAAAAAAAAAAAAAGAATAATTGGGGCCAACAATTTCAATAATCACATCCAAACTGAGGAATCGACCAAAATAGCTAGGTAAATAAAAATAATAATAACAATAATAAATGAAGGTAAGATATATATACATAACCAAGGTTTTGTGTTTTTTGTATTTTTTTTTCCCTCCTGCCCTGGCACAGTAAATATTGGGGTCATTCGAAAAGGAATTCACTTGCCCTATAAGATATGGGGTTTCTCCGTCCTTGGAGTATACTGTCATGGAATCAGCTCTAGTCTTTGCTCAGGATCATTACTCTCCAGGTTGTGGTTTTTTTGTTTTTTTTTTTTTTTTTGGTGTGTGGAAGGCTTCTGCTCTGTCCAGTGTGATACCGTCAGAGCTCTGTGTTTAGCAGTCCCAGTATCTGTACATATCCTGAGGTGGGACTTATGGTGAAGTCAGTCTTTGTGAATCTAGAGGTTCTGTTACCTCAGTGCCATTTTAATCCATCTTCTGTGGTTGGTGATCTTGGTCTTTGCGCTGAACCTAGGAAGGCATCTAGGATAGCGTCTTTCTTTGTTCTTCCAGAAGCCCCTTTCCGTTACAATTGTCTCTGCCGGACCTTTGGGACTGGGGATCATGCTTATTGTGCAGGTCTTAGTTCAAACCCTAGACTAGGGCTTTTTTATTGGTCCCAAGATGTATACAGTCTGGTCGTGGTTCTAGTATCCAGTCATCTGTAAATCACGATCTTGGCTTTTGGACCTACCAAAGGGTGCCGCGTCTTCTGGTTTTGTCTTGTCGTTAGCTGGTGAGGTAGGCTAAACTGCTCTAAGGTCAAGTTGTTCACATTTTCCTCATTGTCGAGATATCATGTTAGAGCTGGCCCTTGTTGTTGACCCTGCAGTAATAAGGCTGTCCCAGATGGAGATTGTTTCTTACAGCTGTTGTGAGGAGCTGTGCCGTTTCTATGTCTGGGATCCAGGGTTCAAGGCTGGTTGAATGGTATCTAATCACCTGAGGTCTAAGTTGATTCCACTTGACATATTTTCAAGGTAGGAGATAACCCTGTATTGTAAACAACTATGAGTTCCTATCTCTAGTAGATAAGAGCTCTTTTTTTTTTTTAAATATGTAAGATTTCCCCTTTATTTAGTGTGCCTTTGTAGGGGGAAGTGGTGCTCCATTATATGTCGCAGTATTTGGGGTGGACAGAGTGGGTAACAGAGATAGGTCACATACCCAAAGACGATTAAAAAAAAAAAAAGGAAATAAAAGTGTATGTGCCCACAAATGTATATGTAAGGCAAACATTTAAATAAATAAGTTAATTAAAAAAATAAAAAAAATAAAATGAGTTAGCGAAGTTTTTAAAGGACCAACGTGGTGCAAAAGACTACTTTGCATTTGGGAGAGAACAGGTAAAGAGTTGGTGTATTACAGGTCTTATGCCTATGTTGGAAGTACAGTTTTCCCATTGTCTTTTGGATTTTTCTTGTGGTGTGTGGGTTCCCAGGCATCTTCCAATCACACCCCCTGCCCCCCTTCAGATTGGTAAAAATTTGCAGCTGGGAGGTCTTGGAAGAGTTCTTGCATTGGGGATACTATTGGACCTAAGTCCGGTTTCAAGAAACAGTCCATGTTAGGGGGAGTTGGTAGGGAGGGTCTCGCAGCATGTGTCCACAGGGGAGTTGGCTGTCTTTTCTTGCAGGAGACGATGTGTGGGTTCGGTTGGGTGTCCCCTCGCCTGGGTGCTGGGTACTGGTTCATTGGGTAGGAGGTCGATCTTGATGCCTAAAAGATTAAGGACTGAGGGTGGAGAGTTTTAATATGGTGGGAGATCTGGATGGGATTGAGGGGTGAAGGGATAGTTGGATTTCCGGGGGGGAGAAAGGGGAAGGTATATGGGAGGGGTATGAAGGAAGAGAAAAGAGAAAATACCGTAGAAAGGGAGAAGAGAAAGGGAAAAAAGTAAAGAGAAGAGTAGAAGAGAAAAAGAAAAGAGAAGAGAAAAAAATAGAGAGAAGAAAGGAGAGAATAGCAAGGGAATGCTGGGTTGGTTGAATGTGTTCGATGACTAGAGCCTGTAGTTTAGGTCTGTACATCGCAGGTACTGCTTTGGTGGTCTGACTGGTCACGTGCTTCGATTCCTAAAAGAAGGTTTAACCTAGAGATAAAGTGTATGTTAAAGAGTTTTCTCGTGGCCGTCTCATAGTGCAAGCAAGGTATGGTATCTCGTGTGGTATCCCGAATTGCCATCTTAGTTTGTCCGCCCTTTGTATCTAAGGGCGCCTGTGGAAAGAAAAGCTGAGAGGTTATTTTTAAAATATAGTAAGGTAAAGGGATTAAAACGTAGTGTTATGGTATGTTGCCATTGCATTACGTGATTTCCCGCGGTGTTCTATACTTGTGTTCCTGTTTACGATCTCTAAGGGATTATTGTGGGCCTTTGTTGTAGGAGTCTGGTTACATACCTGTTCTCTCCATGTTGCTGTTTCTGTTGTTGCTGTTTTCCTTGTGGTATAATGTGCAGTCAAGAGTTTGCATTGTTCCTTTTTCATGTATTTTGGACACTGCTCCCACGTATATGTTGACTATTACAGTGATCGGAGTTTCTACCCTGTTAAACCCTGTTATATGATTGTTAGGTATTAGTTGTGTATAAAATATATGTTCTAGGTGTTTCAGAATAGTGCTACCATTCTGTGTTTATCTTTTGTCTTCTGGCTTACTTCGTTTAACATAACATGATCTAGGTCCATCCACGTTGCTGCAAAGTCTGTGATTGTATCATTTCTAACTGCCATGTAATATTCCATTGTGTATATGTACCACATCTTAATGATCCATTCATCCGTTGTTGGACACCTAGGTTGGTTCCAAGATTTGGCTATTATACTGAGTGCTGCGATAAATAGTGGGGTGCATACGTATTTTGGAATGAATGTCCTTCCATCTTGTGGGTATATGCCTAGGAGGGCAATTGCTGGGTCAAATGGCAGCTCAATTCTGAGTTCTTTGAGCACTCTCCAGACTTTCCTCCATAGGTGTTGGACTAGGGGACATTCCCACCAGCAGTGGATGAGAGTTCCTTTCATACCGCATCCCCGCCAACAAAGGTTGTTTCCATTATTTTTGATGTGAGCCATCCTCACTGGTGTAAGGTGGTATCTCATTGTTGTCTTGATTTGGATCTCCCTGATGATGAGTGAAGGTGAGCATGTTTTCATGTGTTTGTTGGCCATCCTTCTGTCTTCCTCAGAGAAGTGTCTATTCATTTCGTCTCCCCATTTTTTTATAGCTTTGTTTGGTTTTGGGGGGCTCAGCTTTCTGAGTGCTTTGTATGTTCTAGATATCAGCCCTTTATCTGATATGTCGAGTGAAAAGATTTTTTCCCATTCTGTTAGCTGTCTTCTTGCGTTAAGCAGGGTTTCTTTTGCCATGCAGAAGCTTTTTAGTTTGATGTAGTCCCATTTGTTTATATTTGATGCTAACGTTCTTGCCATTGGTGCTCCATTCTCAAAGACCTTTTTGATATATAGGTCTTTGAGTGTTCTGCCTATTTTATTCTCAATAAACTTTATGGATTCGGGTTTGATTTCAAGGTCTTTGATCCACTTTGAGTTGATTTTTGTATAAGGAGTAAGGTATGGGTTGATTTTCACTTTCGTACATGTGGTTTTCCAGTTATACCAACACCATTTGTTGAATAGGCTTTCTTTGTTCCATTTCAGATTCTTGCCTCTTTTATCAAATATTAGTTGGCTATATACCTGGGGGTTTATGTCTGGGAATTCTGTTCTGACCCACTGGTCTGATGTCCTGTCTCTGTTCCAGTACCATGCTGTTTTGATTACTATGGCTTTATAGTATAGTTTCAAGTTAGGTAAGGAGATGCCTCCCAGCTTCTTGTTTTTCAGTATTTGTTTGGCAATCCTGGGTCTTTTGTGGTTCCAGATGAATTTTGTGAATGCTTGTTCTAATTCTTTAAAGAATTGTGTCTGGATTTGGATAGGGATTGCATTAAATCTATATAGGAGTTTGGGTAGGATAGTCATTTTGATTATGTTAATTCTACCTATCCATGAGCATGGGATGTTCTTCCATTTCTTTAGATCATCTTCAATTTCTTTCTGGAGTGTTTTGAAGTTTCCCTGGTATAGGTCTTTCACTTCTCTTGTAAGGTTGATTCCTAGATACTTGATATTTTTTGATACTATCTTAAATGGAATTGTATTTTTAATCTCTCTCTCCTCAACTTCATTGTTTGTATATAGAAACGCTACTGTCTTTTGTGTATTGACTTTGTAACCAGCCACTTTGCTGTATTGGTTAATTGTTTCTAGGAGTTTTACTGTGGACTCTTTAGGGTTTTCGATGTATATCATCATATCGTCGGCAAAGAGAGATAGCTTGTGTTCCTCTTTCCCAATTTGAATTCCTTTGATTTCCTTCTCTTGTCGGATTGCTATTGCTAGGACTTCTAAGGTTATATTGAATAAGAGTGGAGAGAGTGGACAGCCTTGCCTAGTTCCTGATCTTAGTGGGAATGCTTCTAGTTTCTCACCATTGAGTATAATGTTGGCTGTAGGCTTTTCATAGATAGCTGTAACTATCTTGAGGAAGGTTCCTTCTAACCCTATTTTGCTGAGTGTCTTTAACATGAAAGGATGTTGGATTTTGTCAAATGCCTTCTCTGCATCGATTGATATGATCATGTGTTTTTTGTCTTTCATGTTGTTGATGTGGTGTATAATGTTGATTGATTTGCGTATGTTGAACCAACCTTGCATTCCTGGGATGAATCCCACTTGATCGTGATGTATGATCTTTTTGATGAAGTGCTGGATTCGGTTTGCTAATATTTTATTGAGTATCTTTGCATCTATGTTCATTAGTGAGATTGTAGTTTTCTTTTTTGGTAGTGTCTTTGCCTTCTTTGGGAATGAGTGTGATATTAGGCTCATAAAAGGAGTTGGGGAGGATTCCTGTTTTTTCTATGGTTTGGAAGAGCCTATGGAAAAGTGGTAGTAAGTCTTCTTGAAATGTTTGATAGAATTCACCTGTAAATCCATCTGGGCCTGGGCTTTTGTTCTTAGGGAGTTTTTTAATTACATCTTCAATTTCCTCTGAGGTGATTGGTCTGTTTAGGATTTCTAGATCTTCCTTTTCCAGTCTTGGAAGAGGGTGTTTTTCCAAGAATCTATCGATTTCTACTGGGTTCTCTAGCCTAGTTGAGTATAGTTGTTCATAATATGATCTCATGATATGTTGTATTTCTTGGGGTTCTGTTGTAATCTCTCCCCTTTCATTTGTGATCCTACTGATTTGGGTGTTTTCTCTCTTTTTTTTGGTGAGTTTTGCCAGTGGTTTGTCTATCTTGTTTATTTTTTCGAAAAACCAACTCCTGGTCTCATTGATTTTTTGTATTGTTTTCTTGGTTTCTATGTTGTTTATTTCTGCTCTGGTTTTTATTATTTCTTGCCTTCTGGATGTGGTTGGACTTCTCTGTTGCTGATGTTCCAATTCTTTGAGGTGATCTTTTAAACTGTTGGTTTTGTTATTTTCCTGATTCTTGACATAGGCCTGTATTGCTATGAGTTTCCCCCTAATTACTGCTTTTGCTGTGTCCCATAAATTTTGACATGTTGTCTCTTCATTGTCATTTGTCTCAAGGAATCTTTTTATTTCTTCCTTGAGTTGTTCTTTGATCCAGCTGTTATTGAGCAGCATGTTGTTTAATCTCCAGGTATTAGTTTTTCTCCATTGCTTCTTCTTGACCTCAATTTTGAGCTCTGTGGCATAGTGATCTGAGAGGGTACTTCTAATGATCCTTACCTTTGTGGTCTTATATAGGTTGGCTTTGTATCCTAATATATGGTCTATTCTGGAGAAGGTTCCATGTGGGCTTGAGAAGAATGTGTATTCTGCTTTCTGGGGGTGGAGGGCTCTATATAAGTCTATTAGCCCTAAATCTTCTAATTTTTCATTCAGAGCTCTTATTTCTTTGCTATTTTTCTGTTTGGTGGATCTGTCCAGTGGTGATAGTGGAGTATTGAGGTCCCCTGCTATTATCACATTTCCCTTCATGTGTTTCTCCTGGTTTGCCAGTAGTTGCCTCACATATTTTGCTGGCTCTACATTAGGTGCATAGATATTGACCAGGGTTAGTGTTTCTTGATCTAATGTTCCCGTGATCAGTAAGTAGTGACCCCCTTTGTCTCTGATCACTTTCTTGAGGTTGAATGCAATTTGGTCTGATATAAGAATTGCTGTCCCTGCTCTTTTTTGTTTTCCATTGGCCCGAATAATTACTTTCCATCCTTTTATTCTAAGCCTGTGCTTATCCTGCATCTGTAGGTGTGTTTCTTGCAGACAGCAGAAGTCCGGTTTATTTTTCCTAATCCAGTTCTCTACTATGTGTCTTTTAATTGGAGAGTTTAGTCCGTTAACATTTAGGGAGATTATTGAGAGAGAGGATTGTTGTGTAGTTGTGTTGTGTAGGGTGGTTTTTGTTACAATCGGGGGTTTGGATTGTGTAATTCGTCTTTGAGTAAGTCGTTTAGGATCGGTTTTGTTTGCACAAATCGTTCAAATTCGTTCTTGTTTGAGAATGTTTTTAGTCTATCCTCCCATATGAATGTAAGTTTTGCTGGGTATTGGACCCTAGGTTGGAAATTTCTTTCATTCAGTCGTTTAAATATGTCATTCCATTGTCTTCTTGCTTGAATTATTTCAAATGGGAGATCTGGTTTGATTCTTATGTCCCTACCTTGGTACTTGAGGTTTCTTTTCTTCCTTATTGCTTTAAGGAGTTCTTCTTTCTCTTTGTTTTTTGCCAATTGGATTACCATGTGTCTTGGTGTTTGTTTATTGGGGTCTATCTTATTGGGAACTCTTTTTATTTCCTGTATTGGCATTGCAGTATCCTTCCAGAGGGTGGGGAAGTTCTCCGCTATTATCTCTCTGACTACTTGTTCTTCCCCTTTCCCTACTTCCTCCCCTTCTGGTATACCCACAATTCTTAGGTTGTTTCTTTTGTCCTTGTTCATTAGATACTGGACCTTTCCTTCCAGTGCTTTGCCTTTTATTTCTTTGTTGGTTTCTTGATCATTTTTTGTTTGCAGTTTTCCTTCGAGTTCTTCAATGTGTTTCTCCAATTCTGTGTTTCTGCTTGTAAGGCTTGTTACTTTGTCTGTTAATTCCTTCACTTCTTTTTGTATGGAATCTCTCATGTTCTTTAACATTTCTTCTTTAATTTGGCTGATTTGTTCATCCATAGATTTCTTATACTCGATAGCTAGGGTTTCTCTCATTCCTTTTATTAATTCTTGCATTTCCTTCCTCATGGCTGCTTTTAGGTCTTCATCGCGTGTATCTGTGCGTTTTGGTGGACTTGGAAGCTTGCAAGAGTTTGTCACCATATCTCCAGATATTAGTGATCTCCTTGATTTACGCATACTTCTTTGTATTTAATGGTGTGTTTTAGAGTGCTGTGCTTCTAATTTTCACCTGTTTTGATCCCCTGTGGTGTGGGAGTTGGTTCCCTCCCTGAGGGTGGTTCTAGAGGGACCTTTGGGTGAACTCGCTGAGGTTTTGATCCTCCTGTACTCTTTATGTGGCCTGGTTAGTTGTTTTCCCCTTTTGTTGGCAGCTAGTACTGGCCCTTTTCTGACCACAGTGGTGGGGGGCACTGTTTCTCCTCTCCTTTTTCTCCTCTCCTCTACTACTTGGAAGTCAGTCTTCCTCTTAATTTCTGTCAGCAGGTGTAGTTCCGCTCCTGGCCACACTGGTTGCGGGCGCTGTTGAGCCTGACTCTCTGTTCCCTCCCTTATCTGGGGGTCAATGAAGCTCTGCTCCTCCGAGTTACCGCGGAAGAAATTCCCCCAGTCAAGCCCTCCCGGTACCTGCTCTCAGCCCTAGGGGGGGTCTCCGGTCCACTCTAGGGCTCGGGGCTAGGTTGCTCTAGGTTACCTAAAGGTCCAGGGGGCAGGCCCAAGCTCACCTAGTCTATTCGTCCCACCTGTCCCAGCTGGGCAGGTGACTCTGGCCCACTAGGTACTAGGGAATGTCCTCCCCAGTCTACGCTCGGGTCAGGTGGGATGAACTCTGGGGCCTGGAAGTTGAGGCAACGGGTGGTGTGGTCTCTGTGCCAACCAGCCGGCCTCTGCAGTCTATGGGGGGGGGGTCGCGCGCAGGGTGGCTGGCGGCTGCGGGTCGTCCACCTGTGAGCGCCCTAGGAGAGTGCACTCACCCTGGACGCCTGGGGTCCCTACTCCCCGGTTGGCGCGGCTGGCTTCTGCAGTCTATGGGGGGGGGGAGGTCGCACGCAGGGTGGCTGGCGGCTGCGGGTCGTCCACGTGTGAGCGCCCTAAAAGAGTGCACTCACCATGGACGCCGGGGGTCCCTACTCCCCGTTGGCGCGGCTGGCCTCTGCAGTCTATGGGGGGGGGGTCGCGCGCAGGGTGGCTGGTGGCTGCGGGTCGTCCACCTGTGAGCGCCCTAAAAGAGTGCACTCACCATGGACGCCGGGGGTCCCTACTCCCCGTTGGCGCGGCTGGCCTCTGCAGTCTATGGGGGGGGGGTCGCGCGCAGGGTGGCTGGCGGCTGCGGGTCGTCCACGTGTGAGCGCCCTAAAAGAGTGCACTCACCATGGACGCCGGGGGTCCCTACTCCCCGTTGGCGCGGCTGGCCTCTGCAGTCTAGGGGGGGGGGGGTCGCGCGCAGGGTGGCTGGCGGCTGCGGGTCGTCCACGTGTGAGCGCCCTAAAAGAGTGCACTCACCATGGACGCCGGGGGTCCCTACTCCCCGTTGGCGCGGCTGGCCTCTGCAGTCTATGGGGGGGGTCGCGCGCAGGGTGGCTGGCGACAGCGCGTCGTCCACCTGTGTGCGCCCTAAAAGAGTGCACTCACCATGGACGCCGGGGGTCCCTACTCCCCGTTGGCGCGGCTGGCCTCTGCAGTCTATGGGGGGGGGGTCGCGCGCAGGGTGGCTGGCGGCTGCGGGTCGTCCACCTGTGAGCGCCCTAGGAGAGTGCACTCACCCTGGACGCCTGGGGTCCCTACTCCCCGGTTGGCGCGGCTGGCCTCTGCAGTCTATGGGGGGGGGGGGTCGCACGCAGGGTGGCTGGCGGCTGCGGGTCGTCCACGTGTGAGCGCCCTAAAAGAGTGCACTCACCATGGACGCCGGGGGTCCCTACTCCCCATTGGCGCGGCTGGCCTCTGCAGTCTTCTAATGGTTTATTATACATTTTCTGGTGTATGTTATCATTGTAAATTGGTATTTGAAATATTATGTCTGGTTAATCTAAATGAGTTAATAATAGAGTCTAGTAAATTCTTTTATTGAATTTCATTGGTTTTAACTGTTATAGTTGAATTGTTTATTTAAATTTATGATATTTTTCTAATGTTTGAATTCAGGTTAAATACAAATATATTTATAATTGTAATTTCCTAGTGGTCTTGTTTTTTTTACCATCATAAAATATTTCTAATAAATAATAATAACTAATAATTTCTAATAACTGTGTACTTTGTTAATTTTGTTCAATATAGGTATATTCACACCAGATCTCTCACTTACTGTTTTCATGGTATTACTTTCTACATTATTTAAAATTTTGATGACTTCGGATCAAACAATTATTTTTTTAAGAAACTGGAGAAATACAACAGTAGGTGGGGTACAAGTTGGCTTTGCACAAGACAATCTGAGTCCAATCCCTGGCACCAATTATAATCCTCAGAGCTCCATTAGGGTTGATGATCCCTGAGTGCAAAGCCGGGAGTAAGTCTTGAGCACTGTTGAGTGTAGTGAGAAAAAGTCTCTTTATAGGCAGCCTGCAAAGTATTGATATTGTCAATAGAATTTGGGGAGGCATGCCATTAAAGTGAAGTATGACAAAAAGGTCCTAGAATAACACCATATTGCTCAGCATTGCTAAAATAAAAAGATCCCGGCTGCTGTAACTGGCCTTTTTTTTTTCAGTGACTTAAATGAAAGTTATTTATTAGAAGTACATAATCAAGTTGATATTTTCCTCTAGAGTTTGAAACTATTTAACAATTTTTTAAAATATTTTTTATTTAAGTAACATGATCATAGTTGGGTTACAGTCACAAACAGAATACCCCCTAAGTTCTGCCTTTTAAAGTACATGATCCAAAATGTTTTTAAAACCGCTGAGAAGGAAGAAATTATAACTATGCCTTATAAACTTGTTTTCTAAACATTGTAGGCTTCAACATTTACTCTTTCAGATTGCTTTCTTGAATGTTTAATATATTCTAGAATATCACTTTACATTATTTATTATAAATTAGAATATATATATATATATTCCTTATACTGTTTGCCCTTGGAATTAAAGGTCATTTATGCTTGAATTTCATTGATAATAGTAACTAATATATTCTTTGGTGTTATATTTTAGATCATATAGGAAACACAAGGATAAGAGTGATAGTGCAGCAGAGAAGGTAGTTACTAACCTAGGTTCAATCCCTGGCATCCCTTCTTGTCCTCTGAACTACTACTAGGGCACAGATCCTGAGCACAAATTTAGAAGTAACTCCTGAGCACCACCAAGTGTGATCAAAACCAAAACAATAAAGCTTTCCTAGTTTTCAAATATTTTTTATTTCTATGGATTCACCTTACAAATTGTATCCTTTTATCCAGATACAAGACTTTATTCTGTCTGCTATTTAAAAAGTATTAACTTTAAATAAATGTAAAACTTTTCCTCTTTTCTTCACTCTACAAGTTTACAATGTCTTGGTTGTCATTGTCTTTCCTTCAGCATCTCAAGAACAATTTCTAGGGGTTTTTGCTTTTACTCTCTACATTTCTCATTCTTTACTTTTTGTCCTAAATTTTTTTAATGAACTAATATGATTGGGAAACTATTCTTCTGCCTTTGTGATTTCTTGCCACCAAAGGCTTTCATTTATCTGTTGCTGTTTCTGTTAACATTTTTGTTAAGTAATGCTATAAAGTTGATATTCTTTGTCACTGACATTTCCAACCAGGTGGTCAGCTAGGAACTGGGTAGCCATCCTTTAGATGCCTTGACTTAATATCTTCGAACAGATATCAGTGACTTCTATGGTTTAAATCATGCTTTCAGTGCTAACAACTTAATTCTTCCACTTTGATGTTCAGTTCAAGGCCAGTTTGAGGTAGATCTTTTATTGTTCTTCCTAGACTCAAAATGTGTGGATTTACATATCCTGAGGAATATGTTAGGGACTTTTCAGAGTCATTCAGAAATGGTGGTCTCTCCCTCAACAGAATTTGCATTGAAGTCTTTTAGACCACTTTTTTTTTTTTAGAGCTTCAAATGATTTATTTGTGAAACTAGTACAGCACAAATCTAAATTTTAGAAGAAAGAAAGCAGAATTTCAAAACTAGCAATTAGCTTGCAGGTCCAGAATGCTGACTGGTCATGGGTGACTGAGGGAAAGCCAAATGGAATCTGGGCCAGGGTCAGTTGCATCTCACTATGATCTAAGACATTCACTTAAATCGAAATGATACCCCACGATAAGGACAGTATAAGTCATTTCTCCTAAGAAAGGGAGAAGTACGCAGCACTTCACATGATTTAATACAAATCCTCATTAACACCAAGATAAGATGCTTCCTTTGAAAAGAGAAGGACAGCTAGTAGCCGCGAATACAAGGACACAGGCTATGAACTGGCACTGAAAGGGACTGGGAGGACTGAGTGACAGTAAGAGAGTGTGTGAGTGAGACTGAGTGAGAGAGAGAGTGTGTCTATTAAATCAAGAGTTGTCGATGTCATCCCTACTTGGTTTCTCTTCTCTGGCATTTGCCTCATCACCTTCACCATCCCAAGGGTAGGTACTAGGAGGCCTCCATGTTGTGTTCGTGTGTGTGTGTGTGTGTGTGTGTGTATGTGTGTGTGTGTGTGTGTGTGTGTGTGTGTGTGTGTGTCTAATCAGGCATCGTCACTGTCATCACTACTTGGCTCTTTTTCTTCGGCACTGGCTTCATCATCTTCATCATCCCCGTTGGTGCAGGGGGCTGGCAGGCTCATGCTCTTCGCTGCAGGAGTCTGGGGCTGATGCGGGATGCAAGGGGGGAGCGGGCTGCAAGGAGGGAGCGGGCTCCAATTGGGGAGCGGGCTCCAAAGGCGGCGCTGGGGCCAAGGCGCCCCGTCCACGGCCTCTCCCTCGCCCTCGTCCCCTGCCGCGACGCCCCTCCTTTCTCACGGGGGTAGGTGCCTTGAGCATGGGCCGTGGCCTTTTCGTTCTCAGTCTTCAGGGGGCCGGGGCTGGGGTAGACCTGCAAACCCGTTGCCACCACAGCAGTCACCGCCTCCACCTGTTTTTCATCCTCCTCCTTCATCTGTCTACCCTTGCTCGTCCTTGTGGTGCTGGCAGAAGTCGAGGCGCTCAGAGAAGACGGCCAGGCCCGCCGTCTAGACCTGCAGGACGGCCTTATGCTCGCACCTTAGACCACTTCTTGTTTACAAAAGTAGATGGCCTGGGGGCCGGAGTAGTGGTGTGGAGGAGAGGTAAGGTGTCTGCCTTGCTGTTGCTAGCCTAGGACAGACTGTGGTTCGTTCCCCTGGTGTCCCATATAGTCCCCAAAGCCAGAAGCGATTTCTGAGCGCATAGCCAGGAGTAACCCTGAGCGTCACCAGGTGTGCCTCCCCCCAAAAAAAAAACCCAAAACAAATGAAAAAAAAATAGATGGCATGGCCTGGGACATCAGTTCTTTTAAACAATTGCTTCTGATTGTTTTTGCATACCTGGAGATGAGCTTTTCTCACAGTTGTAGAACAAAATGTAAACAAATCCTCTGAATGAAGTTTTACAAGGTTCTTTTTATTAATATTTCCTAAATGACTTAAATATTATTCTGTATGGGAGCATGAGATTTTGAGATACTCCAAAGTCTTTTGCTCTCCTATCATAGCTACAAGTCTGTCATTTCCCACAGCTGCCTTGGATACAAAGGTTGTAATAACTGTGGTTTTCATTGCTACCAGAGAGTTGTAGAGAGAGTTGGTGTGAACATGAAATTACAGACTTCACTGGACTTACTGTTTTCACTATTTCAGCAAAATTTTCTTGAATAAATTGAAATCTTGGTTTAGTTCCAAGGTTCTGTAAAAGTTAGTGAAATTTTTTTTAGTCTTTTTACTGATTTGAAAATTTGATATATTTTTAGTGTTCTATTGCAAAAGCACATGTCTACTTCTTATATATTTTAAATATTTAAGCAAATTTCCAATACAATATGATTAACTATAAACAGCATGACAATTAGAATGCTAGACTTATTCATCTCTATAAGTACTATTTCATGCATCTTCACAATTATTTTTTTATTTTTCCACCACTGTAACCTTTGTAACTATCATTTATGTTCTTTGCTTCTGATTTTTCTATCTTCCTTCATTTGTGATATTATCATGTGATTGGTTTCTGTGTTTGATTAATCCAGATTTAAAATATGTAACAAGCTGTTCTTAGTATTAAAGACCCAAATTTATATAAATTCTAATATCTAATATTCTTTATTTTGTTATTTAAAAAATTTTGTTTATGCAATATTGGTTTAGAAGATTTGCAAACAACTTGCCACTTACTTGTAACTCTTTAAATTACTTTATTTAAACACTATGGTTATAAGGTTGTTCATAATATAGTGGGCTTTTTAATTATTTTCACAATTGCAAAGATGCTCATGATTAAGTTTCAGTCATATAATGTACAACACCCTTCACCAGTACAGATTTCCCACTACCAATGTTCCCAGTTTTCCTCCTATCCTCCCCCTTGCCTGCCTCTGGGCAGACAATTTTTCTTTTCTCTCTGTCATTCTCTCTTTTGCTTTTCTGTTTTACATTTATTTAAAGAAAATGCATCACATAGTTGACATACTAATCATAATATATTTGTTTCAAGATGACAAAAAAGCAAAGTTATTAAAAAATAGAAAATAGAAAGACAAACTAAAAAAATGGAAGAGAAAGGAAAGAAAAAGTTCAGTAGCAAGTATATTTGTGAAAATTATTGTATCACCAATGAACTCATTAAAGCAATAGCAGAAGGTTAAGTAAGCTCTTTTTTTTTAAAAAGAATAAGATTTAAAGAAATACAGTAAAAAATGGTGTGTGAGTGGCAATTGTTGTTTTCATAGGCCCAGCAAAATACGGAAGAAATAGAAAGGAAAAGCCTTGGACTAAATACAAGGAGACCTTATCCCTGAAGTATTCTGGCATAAGACCAACTCTGGGCTCCAAGCATACTAGGTTGTCCAACCCCTGAGCCATTCTTTGTGGTCCTAATAAAAGTTTTTCACACAATCACTGTTGTTCCTGTCAGGTTTCTGTGTTTCATTCTCTTTTTCTTCCTCTTTCTCTCCCTCCTCTCTCCTTTCTTCCTCTCTTTCTCCCTCACACTCTCTCCTTCTCCCTCTCTATTCCTTTTATTCCCATTTAGACAATGTAGTTTGTGGCACTGTTTTAAAACGCATACCTTCATTGATATCAAGTAGTGATTAGAAAGACATCTTAAAATTAAAATTATTCCTGAATTTAAGGTAGCATATTTAGACAGAGTTGCTCTTAATTTTAACCCATCTGGGAAAGTTCTCTCATCTCATTTATGATAACATATGGCAATAAATTATAAGCAAATATTGCTTATCATCATTTTTAGGAAAACCAAGATTGTATAAATGATTACAATAGGTAAATCATCCTCTGATACTATGATCTATTTCCTTCACTGTGAATGCATTCTTTTTATTTATCAAGGCATAATTTAGTAAGATAACCACATGTATTTTAATTTTTCTGGAAAGAATTACTAGATGAAATAACACGCTAATTAAAAAATCAAAAACCAGTGTTTTAGGATTCCATAGGTTATCAAATGGCTATTTTTTTCACTCTTTATCTAATTCTACTTACAATGTCATTCTTCTTAAATCCATATAGAAAGAATGTTGGTTATTTCCCCCTTTAGATTATGCCTGATGTTAGATAGCTATTGTTGTTACTAAGGATAAATAACATTTTTATCAATTAAACCCATGAAGTTAAAAACACTTCAGTTTGAATCTGAGGCTTACAGTAATAAATTAGTAATAAATTATTAATAGAAGCACCTGAAATTTTTATACTTCTTGAATTCTGCCCCTCTCTGTTGCTTGAGTCCTTTCAGAGTGCTTTCTTAACTAGTATGTATATACAGTTAGAAGAGATAAATAAATTTGCATTTAGTAAAGATAAAATATAGGTTATGCATAAAATTAAGGAAAGGGGAATAAAGAAAGGTCAGTGTTCTAATCAATAGACCAGCCATTGCCTATAAATGTTACTTATAATAAGTTACAATAGAAAACTGGGGCCGGCGAGGTGGCACTAGAGGTAAGGTGTCTGCCTTGCAAGCGCTAGCCAAGGAAGGACCATGGTTCAATCCCCCCCCCAGCCAGGGGCAATTTCTGAGCGCTTAGCCAGGAGTAACCCCTGAGCATCAAATGGGTGTGGCCCAAAAAACCAAAAAAAAAAAAAGAAAATTATTATGTTGGTAATCATTTATACTAATATGCTTAGTTTTGTGAATTCATTCAGGCAGATCATATGTTCATGTATTTAAAAAAAATACATATGACATCACTAACCCATCTAGGAGTTGAGGACATAACATGGAGAAGTTTCAGACAATTTCACAGGAAATGATATGAATAAAGACACCCGCCAAAAAATAAATGGAAATAGGAGCCATACCAAAAATCAAAATCTTGTTCTGTAAAATAAGTACAAAATCTATAAAGTGGTGAAATCATGGTTTATTCAAGCACCAGAAGAGAGATCAGACATTGGAACCTTGTGTAGCAAGTCAGCCCCTGAAGAGGTTGACTGATGGAGGGATGGAGGATGAGGTCTTTCCCTTCCAGCTCGGAGCACGCGTCTGCCACCCTGTCTAGCCGACGGTTCTGAGGTGAAACGGCGGGTAAACAGCTCGCAGACAGTCAGCTCGTGGAAATATTTGCTTTATTCGGTGGACAAGACTGAAGTCCAAAGACTTCAGTTCCAGCCAAAAAGCCCTGGCCTTCCACAGACCCTTGTTTTTATTCCCCAGAATCAGGTACCACCCAATGGTGGGATCAAATACCAATCAATGGTGGAAGCAGAATCAGGTACTACCCCAGGGTGAGGGGCAGAATGCCAGGTCACACCCTAGGGTAGGGCACAATCACCAATCAGTTTAGGGTGAGTAACATAGTAATCCCCTAAAATATTTACATACACAACACCTTGAAGAACACTGAAGGAGTGATGTGGAAAGAAACTGATCTTGGGCAGGAACCACATAAAGCTGGATTCTGCAACCAATGACATTTGGATTTGAGCAAAAATGCAGCAGGAAAGAAAGGTTTGTCTTGATCTAATTTTTGCCCTATAAAGATAATTCTGGCTGCTCTGTTGAGAAGGTACAGCAAAAGGTCACTGTACCTCTATGGGGACATAGCCATACAGAACAGGTCTCTTTGAGAGGCCTCTGAGGAATAAGGGGAAAAATGGTATTTGGCCAAGTCCCTGTCAGATTGTGGCAGAAAAGCTAGTGACCTAATATAAGTGCCCTCAAGGGCCTTTGATCACCAGATGGTAGAGAGACCATCTTTCCTCTCCACACTGCTTCATTGTCTCTGCACAGCAGTTGTCCAGAGCCAGAAACAGCACGTGAGGCTCAACAAAGGCTGGGATGGAGAGAGCAGTGCCTTTGACCATAGGGACAGCTATCTCAGTGTACTCATTCCTATACACAAAATAATTTGTTACTCAATCTGATAGCTAATCTAGGCATATGAATGCTCATCAGAGGAGGTATCCTGTGTGTGTTGTTCATCCAGGCATGTATGTTTTGTACAAATATGTTCTAATTGCTAGGTCAAATTTTCTTTGCTCCTATATATGTGTGTGTATATTTTTTGATTGAATCATTGTGAATTGCAACCTTACCAAGTTATTTATGATTGAATTTTAGGCATACAATGTTCCAATAACAATACCTTCACTATTTTCCTCCACTTTTCAGCCACCTCCCAGTGGCAAGCTTCCTATTGGAAACCATTTCTCATGCTTTTATTTTTCTATGCTTTTGGGTATCTGTTAATCCTTTATTCTGTTCTCATATGCTCCACAAATGAGATATCATTGTGAATGTGTCCCTCTCTTCTAACTTCACTCATTTATATTCAGTTTATTCCCTGATTGGTAGGTTTCTAGAATGTATGGCTGTTAACTATGAATGACTGTAACCCTTAATGTCTGTTGATTGCTATAAGTTGAGTCACTTTATCCATATCAATAATCTTGTATCTCTCTGTAGGCTTATTTTATTAATACACTATATTAGGTTTCAGAGCTACGGGACTGTTGCCTCATTACACCTCTGAAAGATTTGTGATTCATAGGAAAGGGGAGAGGAATAAGTTGAGCTTGAAGGAGCAAAATACTGGTATGTTAAGTTGATGTGAATGAATGGCAGTTACCGTGCAAAGATTAGTGTCAGCCTTTTGTTAGGTACTTATCTTAAAGTACGCAATAGAAAACAACAAGGGACAAATAGAAAAAATTTATAGCAAAGTGTAGAATTGAAATTCTAAATACAATATAAGGATGTTGTTGGACTTGTTTTCGTTTGAATGTAAAGAAAGCAAGCATAGGATTGTTGATCCTTCAAAACTCACTCATTTATTCAGTGATTGCCAAATAGAGCTTTAAGTTTCTGCAAGAGATTTGACAATTTTGGGTTTGCCAAAGTTGTTTGGGAACACTTGATGTCTTTCCCATATGTCGTTGGAAGTCAATCCTGGAATACATGATGGAAGAGCCAGGCTGGAAATGGAACTGTTGATGGAATTGGATTTTCTGCTAATGCTTTCACATGTTACTTATTAAATTTCCATTTCCTGGCCTTAACATGCTGAAGGAAATAGTGCCCTAGAAGAAATAGGGAAACATTTTCAACTCAACTTAAAATTTTCATTAGTTTTGGGGCCGGAGCAATCAGCTGTAGGGTGCCTGGCTTGCACGCAGCTGACGCAGGACAGACATGAGTTCAATCCCTGGCATTCTATATGGTCCCCCCAAACCAGGAACGATTTCTGAGTGCATAGCCAGGAGTAACCCCTGAGAGTCACCAGGTGTGGCCCAAAAACAAAAGAAACAAAAAATCTTCATTAGTTTTTCCAAATAAACAAATCAGTAGAATTAAAAAAGGCTCTTTAAAAGATCTAGTGTTATATAGTTTCACTTCATTTCCCAGAAAATTTTTAGAACTTCTTATGAATTTACCAGAAAACTATAGTATACATAATCCTATAGAAGGGCTGGGTGTGAGCAGAATCAAAATCCTACCTTCTCTTTGGGATCATAATTCTGACCCCATAAAGTTGATGGTGTCAGCATAAATGAGGACTCACTATTCCCTTGTGCTTTGTCTGGCATTGCTTATGGAAGCTTTTATTGTTATTAATATTTAACATTGAATAAATGACAACAGTGCTGTAGGCGATTAATACAGCATTGAGCTAGCTCTGCTCTTTGTTCAACTGGATAATTTCTTGTCATATGACTTGGAAATAGAGCTTGTTTTATATCAACATGGGAACAAATAGTATAATGTGTAGAGGTATATTGAGACAAATAGTCATTAATATTAATTTGCCTATGAAAATCTGAAAACAATCTTTCATTCTTTCTTAAAAACTATTTACTTTAGTAAGGAAAAGATTGAATGGTTTGCAATTTTGTTTGGCTTAAGTTGTTTGTACTTTACCATTTCTTTTAGTTACTAAGATGTTCTGAAAGTAATATAGCAATAGTTCTATATGTTTGATTTTTATGATAGTAAGATTAGTATACTTTTCATGAATCATAATCAAGAATAATCATTTTATTAAATTCAGATAAACAACAAGAATGTCTTATCAAAAATAAAACAAAGATATCTGCTAAACTGATAAAAACTTCTAATGCTTTCAATCTACCCAAATGCATACATTGTTTTACTGTTATGTTTTTTGAGGTTGTGTATTGGCTCATTTCCTTGTCCTCGACATTGGGAAAAGGTTTAATTTACATCCTGTTTTCTTCCAGTTTTATTCTTTAATTGATTATAGCTGTGGATGAGAATAATCCATTAATAGCCACGAGTATGGTTTGAAAGGAAGTGGAGCTGCGGAAGCATTCCACTAACAAACAGAATGCAAAGCGTTTTATTTACAGTTATCCTAGAAGAAAGTAAGCTGAAGATATTGTTGAAATGTAATATTGTATATTGTTGAAATTGTGATGTTCGGTGAATTTCTTTAGTATATTTTAATGGGGTTTTTCTTTGACAAATTTATTTTAGAAGTCACTTCTAAAAATCCTATTTTTTTTCTGATGTTATTTTTGGTTTTACTGGTATCCTTTTAGAAACATTTGTCATTCCATTTTAATTGTGAGTCTTAAAGGAAAGAGTCTGTCTTTTCCTCACCTGGTGAGTTTTGTGTCTGAGCACACTGGCCATATACTGGGCATATATATTGGGCATAGTAAAGCATACATCACTAAAGTATTTTGTTAATGTATTGTACTTTTTAAAATTAAATTTTGCATTATTTTTTTAGAAGAGGACAATTTCAGAATATCTAATATTTATTTTCAAGAAAAATTTTGTTCACATGTGATAAAGGGTAATAACTAGCAAGAACATTCCCCAATATTATATAAAATGTTTACAATATGCTGCTTATTGAATTAACAATTAAATGATGTTAAACTTTTTCATTATATTAATAGTCCTCTTTTTCAATTAAAGAATAATGCAGAAGAAAGGCAATGTATGTTTATTATAGTATTATAAAAAGCATTAAAAATATTAAAAATAAAAATATACTTTTGATCATAGAAAATTTTCATTTAAAACTAAATTTCTGTTTCTCTTATTTCACATATATTATATTTTATTTCCATAAATGGTTACATTATATGTGTAATATTTTAATTTTTTTCTTTTTAACTTAATATTATCCAGTTTATGTCCTTTAGTACTATTTATGGTAATACTTTTATATATTAATATTTTAAAAATATTTTAGCAAAACAATTTTGCATTATATGCTTTCTAAGTTATCCTTTGTCATAACACTGTTTACTAATATATTTGCTACACATATTTGCGTATGCACTTCACTAAGCATATAAGTATGATCAAATATGTTTTTACAAACACTAATAATTTATAACATCATTAAGTTATGCATCTAAAGTTATTATTGCATTTTAATCTTTTGAACAGCAGTTTATACCTATAAATGGAAAATAGTGTTTATTTGAAAATCCACATTTGCTTACAAATATAATTTTTGTAAATTAATTTCTCCACTATTACATACTAGTTACTAACTTGTATTTCATTTTTCTTCCATGCACATTTGGTAATCCACAAACATTAACCCATTGCAATTCAGGTGCTGCTCTGGAAATAGGAGGATAAAGATCACAAAATTCTATTCTAAACTGCTTGTCATTTCATGAGATAAAATTTAATTTACAAAAATGAGGCAGACACAGAGATAAGGCTTAACTAAATACAGAAGTCCCTGAACAAAAACACATCGATGTAAATTGATAGTGAAGATAAAAATAATCACAAGGAAAAATAATCATGCATAAGTAAAGGACTAAGTTTCTGTATACAGAATTTATCATATAGATGACCAATCGGTAATAGATACAGGATGTGTTATCAGTTTATTAATGTTATGTCTTTATGAAGCTTTCTATCTAGTGTCTTAAGTATCAGTAAAATTATAGTTTTTTGTAAGATGATTCTCTATGAAGAGATAATAAGTATAAATATGAATGTCTATTTGATGTCCTTAAATTTGTGTCAGTGTACAATCAAAATTACTGATGAGATATCAAGTAATGATGAATGAAACTTGATTGTAATTTTATGGAAAATATTTGTTTTATTCTCTTTAACAGTTATTCCCATAAATTCTTAGTAGTTCTATTATTTTTGGTTTGTGACTACACAGAGCTGTGCTCAGGGCTTACTCCAGACTCTGTGCTCAGGGTGATGCTTAAGAAAACCTATGCAGTGCTGGAGATCAGACCCATGATAGCTGCATACAAAGCAAACAGCTTGCCTGCTTTAGTGTCTCTCCAGTTCTCAGTATTATACTTTTTAAATTTCATGTTTAGATTTCATAGACCAGATGTGAAGTTTGGGATCAATTTTATGTTTTGAATCCTGAGATTTATAAAATCCGTAATATTTCCCCAATCATAATTGTTGCTGCCAAGCAATAGAGGGCAGAGCTTTGCCAATTTCCCTTGCTTTGAATCAAGGTGAAATTTGGCTCGAAGATGGATGGAATCATCTAGCAAATTATGTACAAGAGTCATTGATTGTCACAGGGCAAAGTGTATAAAGAATGGAGAAATATTAGCCATCAGCTTCTCTTCCTACAATACTCTCACCTACAAGCTCAGCTGGTTCCAGATCCAAGTCTTTTGTCAGGTAATTACTTATGGTGCTCCCAGGTCATGTAAGATTAATCTGTTACTTCATACTAAGAAATAAACAGTGTTAACTATTCTATAAAGAAGCATAAGAACCTGTTTTCAATGTTAGTGTTCTGCAACTTGTAATAGTTTATTGTATGAGTTTAGATCTGAACATTTAATTTCCTAATTCTGGCTATTAGGGCTTTATTAAAAATGGGTAAAAATTATTTGGCTGTGTAACTGTGATGAAATCTTTGAATTCTCAAATCTATGACGTTGGAATTTGAAGGAATAGTACAGAGTAAATGAAAATTATATACCCACTAGACTACTATTAGCAGTGTATCATTTTATATGTGTTGTTGAATTTTTCTAGAAAGCCGTTAAATCTAATTATATTTGAAAACATTCATTACTTCATCTGCTTTTTGTAAACAAGGAAAACTTAAGTCATGCCAAATTATTCTCAAAAGACTACTGAGTAAATAAATTATTTTGATAATTTTAATATGCACTAAGTTCATTAAAAATAAAAACAATTCTACATTGTAAAAAGTTATGTATTATTTTTCAATTTGTACCTATGTGGTTGTTTTATGATAGCAATATCTTTTCTTCCCACACAAACTAATAATTTAGCATCATTCACCTGATATTAATATGTTTGTGCTTAGACATGCATCATTGGCTATATCAAAGAATAAACATAAAAAGAACTAAAGAAGCTTAAATTATATATCATTTTAATGGTATTTGAAAATAAATTACTAGAGAATGTTGAGAGAAAGTAAAATACTGAATATTGAGAGTAGAGTGATGATAATAAAGAATGTACATTCATAACAGTTTTAAGGAGTCTCTGAGAAGGTATAGTTCATGTAAATTAATATCAGCTTGTTTTCCTGAACACTTTTAGGGAAAGTTATATATTATGGCATAGGTAAAATATAGGAAAAAGTTGGAACTTGTGAGAGCAAAGATAATCCATAAAAGAACTTTTACTCACTCTTCATTATTTTTTACCATCTATCATATCATGTGCCTACCAAAATTGATAATTATGGAGCCAGAGAACTAGTAAAGTGTCTGAGGCATTTGCCTTGAATGTGGTTGACCCAGCTGCAATCCCCTCCACCATGTATGTCACCAGACCTTGTCTGGAGTAAGCCCTTCAGACTGCCGAATGCTTCCCTTCCTCCACACTCTAATAGTTTTATTTTTAGATTTGGATTCCTTTTATTTCTTTAATAGCTCTGACTAGGACTTCAGAAAGTATTTAAATAATTCTGCTAAGACTGGGTTTTCTTTGTCTTTTTTCTGATCTGGAAGGAAAATGTTGAGCTTTTCACCATGAAGAATGTTAACTCTGGGTTTATCATAAATAATTTTCATTATGTTGGAATGGATTCTCTCTATTCACTTTTTTCTCTGAGTTTTTGAATCTCATTCAATGTGCTCTCTGTTGCACCTGGAGAGAGCACAGCAGATAAGACAGTTTCCTTTCACACAACCAGCCTAGGTTCAATTACTGGATCAATCCATATGGTTCCTTGAGCACAGTCAGATGTGATCCATGAGTGTAGAGCCAGGCATGACCCAAAAGCTAAGTAGGTTCTTTGCAACTAGCATCAAATGAACTTAATCCTTTTGTTGGTGTATGTTGTGATTCCATATGTGAAGTCATTCTTGCACCCTTGGAATAAATGTTACTTAGTTGTGATGTTTGATTCTTTTAATACATGGTTAAATTCAATTAGCTAAGATTTTGCAATGTTTTGTATATATGTGCCTCTCAAAAACTGGTATTGGTTGTTTTATTATTTAAATTTTACTATTTGGGCTGGAGCTATAGTACAGTGGATAGGACACTTGCTTATGTGATCAACCTAGGTTTGATCCCCAGCACCTCGGTGATCATCTGAGCATCTCCTGGAGGAATTCCTGAGCCCAGACCCAAGAATAAGTCCTGAGCACTGCTAGGTATGACCACAAGACAACTACAACAAAAAATACCAACTAGTGTTCGATTCTGTAGAGAGCATATCTGATGCTACTTGTGGGGCAGAGTCTCTGCAGGTGACGTTTGGGGTCTGAAGATAACTAGGTGTGTTCCAAAACAAAAAAACTCAATACAAAATCTTTGGGTGGCACCTCATAAGCATATGGACTCTAGAAAATCACTAAGAGATATTCCTGAGCATTACTGGGTATACCCCAAAATAAAAACTAGAAATTATCTTTGATTTTTCTCATTGAACCAAGAGTTATAAAATAACTTTTAGTGTTCATATATTGCTTTTGTTTGTGGGGTGGGAGTTCCAATCTTTATATCATTATAATTGAAAAAGATGAAGTAATTTATGATATTTATATTTATAAGTTTATTGATTTGTTTCCCAAATTTTGATCTTTCTTGAGAGACTGTTCCATGTGACTTACATACCTATTTAGTTCTTTCTGGGTGGAACATAGTACCAATATCTACTAAGCCTATTTTGTTTTATTCATAATTTAAATCTTTTATTATCTTTTTTATACTTTTTTCTTTTGCGGGGCCACATACAGCAGTGTTCAGGGCTTATTCCTGGATTTATACTCAGAAATTGATCCTACTGGTCTTAGGGGAACATATAAGGTGCCAGGGATTGAACCTGATCAACCTAATACAAGCAAATGTCCTACCTACTGTATTCTTATTACTACAATCCCAATCTATTATTTTCTTAATGTTTTTCTGTCTGGTTTCTCTGTTCATTAACATAAGTAGGGTGTTGAAGTCTCTCGCTGAAATGCATTACTATCATAATTTTTTCCTTTTATTTAAACACCATGATTACAAAGTTGTTCATGATTGAGTTTCAATCTTATAATGTTCACCATCCTTCATCCATCAACATCTCCTGCCACCAATGCCCCCAGTTTCCCTCCACCCTCCCTCTGTCTGACTCTGGGGCAGGCATTTTACTCATCTCTCTCTCCCATTTTTTTCCTTTATATACACTGTGGTTTGCACTGTTAATAAAGAAGTACTCTGCATATCACTTTATCTCCATTCAACATCGAGTTATTGTCTAGAGCAATCAGTCATTTTTTTTTCTATTTTTCTTTTCTGATTTTTGGGCTACATCCAGCTATACTCAGGACTTATTCTTGGCTCTGTGGTCAGGAATCACTCCCAGAGAACCCAGGGGATCATATGCGATGCTGAAGTATGATCCTGAATTGGCAGCATGGAAGGCAAATACCATACTGAATGTAATATCATTCTGGCCCTATCACCATCTATTTGTATGTATGTAAACAAGTGTTTAATATATTTTTATTCTCCATTAATGCATATATATATATATATATATATATATATACTGAATGATTTTGTCTCTTAATCATTATGTAAGACCTGTTTCTTGTTACATTCTTTAGTTGGAGGTCTGTTATCTAGTATACATATTGCTATCTCTGGTGGCATTTTTAGGTTACCATTTGTTGTAGGATTGTCTTCAAGTTTTGATTTTGAGCTGGTTTATTATATAGGTAAGAAAAATCTCTTAGATTTCTTATTGCTGTATTTTACTTTTAAGTTATTTCTAGATTTGTGAGTGCAGACCTTGAAAATAATTATTTATATACAAATATCATTCAACTAGGTATGGAAGATTTCTTTGTTGTTTGTTCCTTTGCTTTAATTTTTTTCTTGTTATCAGCCATTTTCGTGATTTCAGGGGAAAGTAGAGCATACCCATCTGTGCTCAGATCTTACTCTTGCCTCTGTGCCCAGGGATCACTTCTGGTTCTTCTCAGGGATCATGTGGGGTATCAGGAATCAGACGTATCAGTTTGCTGAATTTGCCTGGTGTACTATATCTCCAGACCAATGACTATGTTTCTCAAGAGAGAAAATAGTCATTCTTTTACATTAATATCTCAAATTTCCTCATTATATGTCTTAATAAAGTGATCTACTATCTTTGGCAGAAAATAAATTACTATTTACATTTTCTAAATCAATACTTATATTTTCTATATATCTAGGCTATCATTTGAATTGGAATTTTTCCAAAGAAGTCAACTACACTTGATAGCATGGCAGTGCTCTTAATTTTGATTTTGCTCATCATCACAACTTTGACCTGTGACTACCAGAGGGTACATGAAGCTTAGCACTACCAGCTCTTCATTCAGCTGCTTTGCTTTGCTTCATGATATTATGAGTCCTATTGACTATGAGACCTCTCCACTTCTTCTCCCTTCAAAATGGAAAAAAACTGGCTCTTCATTTCTGTTTTTATTTTGGTTGCCCTTCTCAAATATAACTTGGCTTCCTGGCCAATTAGAAAATCATTAAAAATTCTTGAGAAGTGTTGTGATGGAGATAGTTAATAGAATCTTCTATGAGAGGTTGGATATGGTTATAGCTGTATCACCTGAATTGTAATTTTAGTGATGATATCCATTTGACCCTGGAAATCATTTCATTCATCATATGTCATTAAAGTCCCTTTTGAGTGGGAGAGAAATAAGATAAAGCACATCATATAGGGATGATTCTGTACGAGTCTATTTCTTAAAAATTGCAGCTGTTTTTTGGCTCCAAACCAGGGGTCCGCAAACTTTTTAAACAGGGGGCCAGTTCACAGTCCCTCAGACCATTGGAGGGTCTGACTATAGTAAAAACAAAACTTATGAACGAATTCTTATGCACACTGCATATATCTTATTTTGCAATGAAGAAACAAAACAGATACAAATACAATATGTGGCCCACAGGCCATAGTTTGAGGACCACTGCTCCAAACTTTTCTTTGACCAGAACTCATTAACTTTTTGTTTAGATAGCTTATAGACTGATTTGCAGCACTTGAGGCTATTTGCATACTTGATTTACTGGTAATGTCTGTGCCATTCTCTTTAAAGAGTCATATTCATATCATGAAGGCGATGGCGGGAAGGTAGTGTCATGTATTTATTAGGCCCTACTTTTCATAAATGACTGGGGCATAAAAATGTCAAGAATTAAATATTAATATCACCTCATATTTGTATCTAATTATACATTTTCAAAGCATCTTCTAACATTCTCTTTGCCCTCACAATTGTCCTTTGATGTAGTTAGGGCAGGTGTTAACTGAATTTTATAAATAAACAGGAGCACATTTACACACACAGACAGGCCACTTCACAAAACAAAATCTTAATAACTTAAAATTTGTGTTTCAGGGGCTGAAGAGGTGGCGCTAGAGGTAAAATGTCTGCTTTGCAAGGGCTAGCCTAGGACGGACCATGGTTGGATCCTAGAGTTCCCAAAATATTAAGAAACAAGTTCTGAACAAGAAAAATAGTTTGCAATGGAAAGATGTCTGATATCATGGAACAGACTTCCAGCTAGGCTGTTCTGTTCTCCAGATCCTCTTCTCCAGGATAAACATAAAAATAATTAAAGAAAAAAATTGAACTCAATCTTTTGAATTTTCAACAACTTAAAATTCAGATACACTTCTGCCCTAGTGACCACATCAACTAATTAACAGAAATTATCCCATGTATTTGCCCTCTGTCTGTGCTTAGATTGTTAATTATTATTATCGGCATTACAGACACGTGTTGATGAGCAGCCTGCAGGGCAAGGATTGTTTCCAAGTATTACAGACAACCCCAAAAGCAGGGTTGCTCATGCATAAGATATGGGCAAATAGGCTGCTATTCTGCAAGTGTGACCACAAAAAGCTCCTTGATTTTTAAACATCCATTGGATTTCACTGTGTTTACAACATACCTTAATCTATGTCTATTAGATAGGAATATTAAATATTTTAAATCGAATTAAATATATGTTCATTTCTACCTTCATCATTATTTTTCCTTTGAGTCCTTGGAATCAACGTAAAAATCTCAATTTTCTGTGCCATCATATGAGAAAGCTGTTTCTTCCTATTTAATATTCTTTCCTGAACCCTTTCAGTAATGCAGTGTAAGTATTTGGTATCCTAAAGTTCATGCACAGTTTTTCTTCATGTTGACACTATTTCTTTTACTCCTCTATTATGCATTCGCCTAGCAAGTTCTGGATTTTTGGGTCAAAATTGACATTTTGTATTTACCAAATTCAAATTCATGACTTACTCCTCACAGAAATCCTCTTGTGGTGAAGGGGATTATAAAAACATGTGTCCAAATAGATACTTTTGGGAAAGTTTGGATTTTGTAAGTATAATTTCTATTAAATATTTTGTGAAGCCACCGGATTGTGGGTGATTTTCTTTGTGTGAAAGCTTTTTGCACAAATTTAATTATGCCGATTATATATTTACTCCTGAGAGTTTGGTGGCTTGTATCTTTCAGTGAATCTGATTATTTTCTGCAAATTGCTTTGTATAAACTTCACAGTTCTTTTTTTGTCCTTTTAATATGTGTGGAAATTATTATAGAATTTTTTGATATTAGTTAAGATGGGAAAACCATGATTTTTTATTCTCATTTGGAGGTTGTAAGATAAACCGCATTAAAAGGCTAATATATTTTTTATATCTTGAACAAGATCAATTATTTCTTAGCATGAGCATATTCTTTTTTTTCTTCAAGTTTTTAAAATTGAAACACCAAGCCTGAGCACATTCTTCCATCGCGAAGTCTTTAATAAAAACCCTTGGTCCTTGATTAATAATACACAGGGTAGGGCTTTTACCTTGCTTATGACCAAGCTAGGTTTGATCCTCAGCACTCCTTATGGTCCCCGGAGCACAACCAATAATCCCTGAGCACAGAACTAGGAGTAAGCCCTGAGCACTACTGGGTGTGCTCCCCCGACAAAATAATCTTCAAATAACCCTAACATTACTATGATTTTTCCATTAGACAGATGAAAGAACTAAGAAGAAGGAAAAATAAATGTTCTGAAAACAGATTAAGTGCAAATATATTTGAAACTATCATTTTTCTGTTTGAGAAACACATTGGTCAGTGCTCAGGGAATGGTACCAGGGATCAGAAGAGGTGGGTCAGCTGTGTGCAAGACCTTATCCCTCATTCTCTCTCTGGTCCTGATTGAATCTATTCTAATTATTATCTTTGTGCTAGCCAGAGTCTCTGTAATAACCTGTAGCAGGTCGCATTTATATTCTCATATTCACAGCCACTCTGGTAGGAGATATAAGGCATTGATCAGAAAGGTGATATATATATCTGAGCCTAACAAGAGGGACAGCAGCGGGCTCTGACTGGCTGCATGAACTTCTTCTCTCAGGTTCTTAGCAAGATCAGCAACAACCTAGCCTCTTCTTGGTGACTGGACCAGCCCATCCCAGCTGTCCATGGGAGCCATACAACCCTGAATCTTATGAAAATAACTGGACCCTAGTTTCCTGAGTGTGCAGAGGCCCAAAGCAGCCAGAACAGAACTGGTCCAAGATTAACCACACAGTTTTTTGGCAAAGAAAGGGACAGACTGAAACTGTTGGTGTAGATAAATGAACAAAAAGGACAGATCTGAGGCTGAAAGCCTCTAGAAGGACTCTGCCCATTTTCAGCTTATTTGATTTTTTACCCCTTCTATTGCTTTTTTCAAACAAAACCACATAACTCAAACTATCTAGCTCCGCCTCTCAAATAGAGGGGGAAACAAGGGAGGACACCAGGACCAAACAGATACATGATTACTAGTAGTAAGTTAGACACAGAGTGGACCACTTACTCCAGTAGCCCGGGGGTGATGGTTGGGGATATGGGTTGCAGGAAGGGAATGGGGGTGAAGGGAAGACAAATTTGGTGATGGGTATTCCCTTGATTCAATGTTAATATATACTTAAAATACTACTGTAAAAGATATGTAAGCTAATATGGTCAAAATAAAAACTTAAAAAAAAAAGGACAGATCTGGTTGAAAGGCTCTGACTGAAGGCTTTCTAGGTACCGTGTATGGAGCTGTTTTTGGATGCATCCTTGAATGTAGCAGCATGTGAAATGGGCTATTTGTTCTCTACTGACCATGAAACCCAGTGCTGTGTAGACAAGGTAGGCCTCGGATACTTGCAGGCACATGTTAGGCTTGTTCAGACCCTATAGCATCATTTGAGCTGGAAGATCAACTGGACATAAGCCTAAGGGACAAAGGGGCACAGATAAGGTCCGAGCAACATTGGGGAAACAGAGCTGGGCTGCAGGGTATCTTTCCTGTGGATTAATGCTTTTAGTATTTCTTGGTTTTTAAATCAGCTGAGCTTTTTGTTAAAAAATTCACTGGGCAAAAACAAAGACACTTTTCTGAAGCCAAGAAGATAGCCTCTGCAATCTTTTCCTCTCCAAGAAGGAAGAGGATATGGGAAACAGCTCAGAAGGCTTGACAATATACTTAGTATGCAAGAGCCACAGGTTTAAACCCTGAACACTTCCAGAAAGGGAAAAATAAACATTTTCTAATATTTATTTTCTGTGCACATGTCAGCCTTATATTTTTTCTTTCCTTTTGATTTTGCGATTCTTCTGCTCTTTTCAGCTACCTGCCTATCTTATGATCCTTGTAATGTGGCAATTAACCAGAAGATTCTTAATGACCTAATTAAACACAATGATAGAGGTTCCAGTCATTTCCTGGGGATTAATAGACAACTGAGAAGAGTTGATGGCCCATGGCATAGTTGGACGCCATTAACCCCCAGCCAGTCATTAATCCTGTGAAAACACTATATAGAAAGGTAGTTATGATAAGCTTGTAATGAAAACAATGAAGTATAGTAAATTTACATGTACAGGAATAAATTTGCTAGTATGTCTTAGTAAGGAATACATTGCTTGAATGACAAAACCAGACTATTCGGTCTAAAACTTTTATTGACAGTATTGCAAAGATTTTTTATAAATTAAGGAAACATGCATTTACTGTGTACCCTTGGTTTCAAATTTCACAAGACAACTAACTGGAGCTAAATTCATGAGATAAAATTTATACTTCTGATATTTGAAGTAAGTCAGTATCTTTGATTCAGGAATGATGGAACCTGGAATTTAGAAAGAAGCATAGATTTCAACCAGAATTCTGTGTCCCTCCCCCATTCTTCCTCTTTCCAGTTTTTGGTTGTTGTTGTTATTTTTTGTCAAGTAGCTTTCTTTACTTCAAAGACTTACAAAGTAAGGCTTTCCCTTCTACAGTGTCATTGATATTTTGCATGTTCAGTCTCTCAAAGAGATTAAAGTCATTCCAGATTCCAGATACATATTCCTGAAGTGTATGTGGGAAATTGACCAAGATTGATTGAGTAGAACTAAATGATGGTTTCATCAACAGTGATTCTAGGTGTTTATATGTGCTGTGTACAACGTGTTAAAAATAAATGAATGGAGTAAATTCTTTCTGCACAGTAAAATACTGAGATATCTCTCATCTGTTAGAGTAGTAACAAAAAGAGTAACCACACAATGTTTTGTCAAAGAAAGGGAGAGACTGGAACTATTGGTGTGGATAAGTGGAAAATTTTAAGTTTCTAAAAAGTTATAAAGCACGTGCTGGGGCTGGAATGATAGCACAGTGGATAGAGTTAATTTCTATGTTCCCATCAGGGCAAGCATATTTTTCCTATTTTTAAAGTAGTAATATGCATACACAGGAATATCCTTTGCAACTGGAAATATAAAATAAAGCTTTCAAAGAGAGAGATAGTTTGCCCTACATAACACTTTACACTAACATTTTTGATAATAGTCACTTTTTACAAAAGAGGCAGAATCTGTTGTTTTTGGTTCAACTCTATCCAGAAAATACTGGCAAGTATGTTAATATAAAATTGCCTATAACCGGGGCCGGGCGGTGGCGCTGGAGGTAAGGTGCCTGCCTTGCCTGCGCTAGCCTAGGACGGACCGAGGTTCGATCCCCTGGCGTCCCATATGGTCCCCCAAGAAGCCAGGAGCAACTTCTGAGCGCATAGCCAGGAGTAACCCCTGAGCGTCACAGGGTGTGGCCCAAAAACCAAAAAAAAAAAAAAAAAAATTGCCTATAACCACTATATTAGAAAAAAGGGGGAAAGGGGGTAATAAGTATAGGCCTGTTGTAGAATGCTGCACTACTTGGGTTTATTCTTTTTTTTAATTCTTTTTGTACTTTTGTTGTTACTCCCTTATTGTTTTTTGTTTTTGAGTTGCTTGTTACCTTTTTCTTTTTTTTACACTTCCTTCTTCTAAACAGATAATTATAACAGCTAGACAGACTCCTCCTCGTTTTTCTGTTTTGTTTGCCTTTCCCCTCCCCCATGGTACCAGGTCAAGACAGTCATATGCTCATCAGGTGGAAATAAAAAATGATCACACTTGAATTCCAAATCCAAAGTCAATGACAACAGGATCAATACCCAATCTACAACAAGCTGTACAAGTGGGAAACAGTTCCTCGAGCATTAAAGGGGGGTAAAGGAGGGAGATGGGGATGCATGCTGGAAACAGAGGCGGAGGGAGGACATCACTGGTGGTGAGAATGCCCCTCATTCATTGTCAGTATTGCCTTAAATATTACTGTGAAAGATTTGTAATTCACTCAACCACAATAAAAATGTAAAAAACAAACAAACAAAAAACTAAGGCAAAAGATTTTAAAGTGGAAATTTTGAAGAAAAATATTACGTCATGTTGCATTACCAGAAAACAAGCATTGCTGATTTTATTTCTGAGTCTAGTGAACATATAAATAAGTATAAAACCCCAAAGATTTTCCAAAGAGCTGTTAGCTTATTCTATAAAGTACAATGTAATTAAAGGAGTTGAAGGGAAAAATGTGTTTCCTATGATTCTTTTTACAATACTGGAAAGCCATATATCTAAGGCATCAACCATTTAACAACTTAATCCAATGAAGAAGGCTCTGTTGAAGATATGCCAGTTTCAGTAGTCTAAGGAAACACATAGGAAGAATTAGCATGACTTCAGTAATACCATGCTGCAAATATGATACCTTTTCATTGAAACAGATTTTCACATGGAATTTGACATCTATTTTAAATTGATATATGTCACTTAAGGAAGATTAAAACCAGTGAGCTATGAATAGAAAAAAATATATCCATTATTCCCTAACTACATTTTTTACCATTCATATTAAAGAGATCATTCTATGTCTGTCCCTCTCTCCCCAAAGTTTTCAAAGGCATTAAAAACTAGAAACTAAAGATGAGAATTCGCCTTCAGTAGCAACTTGGAGGTGAAATGAAGGGGAAGTAGGCTAAGAAAGTACTATTTTTACAACGGTAGAGGAAAGTGGTCACCCTAGAGAAAAAGTAAAGTGATAAGGTATACATATCAGCAGTGTAGTTGTAAAGCACAGTACTTAAATAGAAGAGAAAAAAAAAGTGGGGGCAAAAGGGAAATAGAGAAGGGATTGGTGTTGGAACATTGTATACCTAGAACTCAATCATGACTAACCTTTTAAGTTAGTAATTCACTGTGATTCACTTTTTAAAAATTGAGCTATACAGTTTTTCCTCACAAAGCATTTATAATTTCCCATGGAGGGAAGGATGAAATGATTGAATGATAGAAAATAAGACACAATATTATGATAAAGAAAGCAAAATACACATGGAAAATGATTCAATCATTTTCTATTAAGTATTTTAGAAAAGATTGCATAAAAGAACACCATTTGAGGAGACTCTCTGGGAACCTACAGCCTGTAAGTGGACACCAGCTGCTTAAACCAGCAAGATCAAAAACTCAGAAGTAGGAAAAGTAGGTGTGTTAGAAAAAAAAAACACATTAAAATGCTCAGTTCTGTAGTACTGCATGCATGTGAGCTAAGAAGCAGAAAGAAGAAAGGATGAGTTGGAGTTTGAATTATTCAGGCTCTTGAAGTTAGTTTTTAGTATTATATTTAATTTGGGATTTCCACTGCAAGGAAAACACAATAGATTGAATCCATCCTATCTATAGAAAGGTACAAAGGACAATAACTATTTGGAAAATAAGCAGTGAAGGGCTCTGTCAATTCATAGTTTCATTTCTATCAACTATTTTTAGTCTATAAACTACATAGATTCATTTCTAGAGACTCGTTCATGGACAATTTAGGATATACATTTAAAAATACCAATCGTGATCCATAAAGTCTAACTGGTTTACTATATTATCTGTACAAGTACTTAAATCTATTCCTCTGCTATTAGAGCTGCCCTGGGCAGTACAAGCTGATGGAACTGTATTTTTTTAGTAAACTTCAGTGCCATGGACAGGTGGTAGGTTTCTCTGTGGCCTGGAGGTTACTGTTCAGTTTTGGAACTGAAAAACATGTTATCTAAAGTTTATCTAGAGATTTATTAAATGGGAGTACTATTAGGTAGACCCTATAGAAAAATGATTAGTGAATCAAAAGACAGGGTTAAAAGCGTCCAAAATAAATATAGAGTGGGAAATAAAAGAACAAGATCCAAAACTTATGTGAGACAGCCAAGTTGACAGTATAAATTGAAGGACAAGAAGAGAAAGGATATAGGAGTTGCTTGAGCAGATGCTAACAGAAATCACTTAAACTGATAAAATGATCAAACTTATTTTAGTGAATTGAGGGATCCTTAATGAGGTAAATAAAAATATGTAGGAATAAAATACCTGAATACTATAAGAACAAAAACATGGTAGAATATGCTACCTTAACAAAAATACAGTTTAACTTTCAATAGTGACTCTATGAAAGCTAAGGAAAATAGACAAAAGTTTGTTCTTCCTTTCAACTCAGAAGTCTATCCTAGCAAAAATATCCTTTCAAGAAAAGTTTGATAAATGTTTAAATTAAAACATAACTGCTGGTGGGAATGCCGTCTAGTTCAACCTTTATGGAAAGCAATATGGAGATTCCTCCAAAAACTGGAAATCGAGCTCCCATACGACCCAGCTATACCACCCCTAGAAATATACCCTAGGAACACAAAAATACAATACAAAAATCCCTTCCTTACACCTATATTCATTGCAGCACTATTTACCATAGCAAGACTCCGGAAACAGCCAAGATACCCTTCAACAGATGAATGGCTAAAGAAACTGTGGTACATATACACAATGGAATATTATGCAGCTGTCAGGAGAGATGAAGTCATGAAATTTTCCCATACATGGATGTACACGGAATCTATTATGCTGAGTGAAATAAGTCAGAGAGAGAGAGAAAAACGCAGAATGGTCTCACTCATCTATGGGTTTTAAGAAAAGTGAAAGACATTTTTGCAATAATAATTTTCAGGCACAAAAGAGAAAAAAGCTGGAAGTTACAGCTTACCTCATGAAGTTCACTGCAAACAGGGATGAGTTTTAGTTAGAGAAATAACTACGTTTTGAACTATCCTAATAATGAGAATGTAGGAGGGAAATAGAAAGCCTGTCTAGAGTAAAGGTGGGGGTTGGGTGGGGAGGAGGGAGATTTGGGACATTGATGACGGGAATGTTGCACTGGTGATGGGTGGTGTTCTTTACATGACTGAAACCCAAATACAATCATGTATGTAATAAAGTTAGTTAAATTAAAAAAAAAATAATCACTGTGTATTGAGACAAACCCCAAAGAAAGTTGTCAGGGTCTTAAAAAAAAAATAAAAAACGAAACATAACAACACCAGAAAAAGTGCTGCAGTGGCAGGGTTTGTATTACCCCAACTTTTTTTTTTTTTTTTTTGCATAGGCACAGCAAGTATTGGGGAAGGAAGGAAATTCCCGTGACATCAGAGATCTATTTTCCTTCTCCTTTTTCTTCCACTTTTTTCTTTCTTTTCCACTTTTGTGGATATTATTTGGTGAATTTTTTTTAGTAATTGATAGCATTTTTTTTCTCCTTTTCCTTAACCTTTTTATCTCCAACAGAATAGCATAATTTGAATTATTCAGCCTCATAAATTGAGGGGGTAAAAGAATGATACCAGGACCAGTCATATGAACATGTAGTGTAAATAAAAAAAATGACCAGATTGGAACACCAAACAGAAAATAGATACTCAACCTATAACAAGCTGTAAGGCGGAAACCATTTGCACTAGGATTCTGGGGGGTAAAGGAGGGAGATGTGGGAGACATGCTGGGAACAAGAATGGAGGGAGGATAACATTGGTGGTGAGAATGCCCTTCATTCATTGTCACTATGTATCATAAATAATTCTGTGTAAATGAACTTCAGTCACAATAAAAATAAATAAATAAATAAATAAATAAATAAATAAAAACATAAAGTGTTTCCCCAATAACAATAATAGAATAAATGATCTGGAGTGAATTATGACATAATATGAAAAAAATGAATCTAGAAATAAATACATAAAAATACTACTCAAATGACAACAATAGCTAAACATTTGGGAGGTCTCTCACACATATGTAAGATTAATAGAGGACAGGAATAAAGGATCACATAGTTAAAGGCACTGTCCTAATAAAAAAGAAATGGAAAAGTTAAAATTCAAGGTTGCATTGAGATAGATTTTCCCCAAAGAGCATTTCTACCAACTTCTGTTTACACTGAAGTGGTGTAGGTTCTGATTTGGACCCATAAATGGATTGTAGGTGAGAATGAATTTCAGGGGAGCTGCCTAGGTGAGCTTCCAAACAGCATGGTAACTTTTGTGATGTGCCCTTTGCCATCTTAGTTTTGCCAGCCCCCTTCAGCTGTAGTTCATTGAAATTCTTGTTGGGACACCATAGGATAGGGACAGGGAAGTGTTGGAAATGAGTATAATGTGCAGTCAAATACTAAGGTAGCCACAACCAAGCAACAAACTGGGAAGATTACAATGCACATAGTGATTTCCCCCATAAATCTGAAGAGTAACTTTCAGGATCAAGGTATTTTCGAGAACAATTTTGTCTATATTTCCAGCTTCTTCACAAACTCCAAATAGCTGTTTCCTCCCCAAAGTCATTACCACTGTCTTGTCTTCCAAGCTTACATCTATGTTCTTTTTTTAAGAACTCGAGTTAAAAAAAAAAAAATAGTATACTTCTTGTGAAATCATTTATGTAATATTATACAGACAGGTTGAAAGCAATAGATATACCAAGAAAACACATGGTGAAACAAAAGTTAAATATAACTGGTTTTGTTGTTGTTGTTGTTGTTGTTGTTGGTTCTTTGTTTGGTTTTTGCTTTTTGGGCCACACTTGGTGATGTTTAGGAGTTACTCCTGGCTATGCGCTCAGAAATCACTCCTGGTTTGGGGGACCATATGGGACACGGGGATCGAACCAAGTTCTGTCCTGGTTCAGCCGCATGCAAGGCAAATGCTTTACTACTGCGCTATCGCTCCAGCCCAGATATAACTGTTTTTAAAGAAAATTAGGTCACTTAGTTTTGTATATTTTGATAGCACCAGGACATTTTTTTAACATCTAAACAGTCAGGTTATATCATCATCAAACAATGTTAATTAATGTGAAGTTAGCTTAACTTTTATATAACTTAATATATTATGTATAGATTTATGTTTTATTTGAATACATCTCATTTTAAAACAATGATAAAGTGCATATTATCTATTAGCAATTAAGCAGTGATTTAATTTAATTTAACTTTCAGATATCACAATCATAAAATCATGAAAAATATATCTAGCCCTCTTTGAAGCCATAAGTTTGTCAGTTGTCTAATAAAAACTTCCTCAGCATATGGTAAGAAATCATTTGGAGGGGCCAGAGTGGTGACACAAGCATTAGGGCATTTACCTTGTACATGCTAACCTAGGATAGACCATGGTTCCATCCCCCAGCATCCCACATGGTCTCCCAAGTCAGTAGTGATTTCTGAGCACATAGCCAGGAGTAACCCGAGTGTCACTGGTTGTGGCCCCCAAAAAACAAAAAAACAAAAACAAAAAAAGAATTTGGAGATTAAGAATATGGGAGAAAAGTATATTTTCAATGTATTTGAATCGTCTAATAATTGTCTTTATGGTTATGTAGTTTTAGTTTTCTTACACTGGTTTTGTTTTTCAAAACATGTTTATATGCCATTCAGAATACAATAAAATAAAATGGAACATAAGAGGAAATAATTTAAGTAGTTTATCCAAATAATATATCTTTGCTTTCAGAGATTGCTTATTATTATTATTATTGGTTAAAGACAGTAAGTATTGGTTTTTTTGTTTGTTTGTTTGTTTTGTTTGTTTTAGGGCCAAACCCGTTTGATGCTCAGGGGTTACTCCTGGCTAAGCACTCAGAAATTGCCCCTGGCTTGGGGGGACCATATGGGATGCCGGGGGATCTAACTGCTGTCCTTCCTTGGCTAGCGCTTGCAAGGCAGGCACCTTACCTTTAGTGCCACCTCGCCGGCCCCTAAGTAGTGTTTTTCTTAACCTGTTCTTTTGAGGGAAAAATTAGCTCAACATTTAAAGCCATTCATATAAAAGAATAAGACTGCAAAGTCCATTCAACAAGCTATAAGCACATGCATTATATGTAGGAGGCCTGGGTTTGTCCTAGTTTTATTGTCTACTGTGGCTGACACCCTGCCTCTCAGCCAAGCACAGAACCAGGGTTATCCCCTGGCACCACTATATATGGTTTAAAACTAAAAATACAAATAAAATAATAATGCTTGATCATCTAAAATAGAGTTTAAATCAATTCCCAAGCTTGGGCATAATTATTTTAGTTTTGGTTGGTTAGGATGTTAAACTCTACACAGGGCTTATAACTGGCTCTGTGCTCAGGGATCACTCCTGGCAGGCTTGGGGGACATTTAGGGTGACAGAGAATGTAAATTAGATTGGCCATATGGAAGGCAAATGCTTTTCCTGCTATACACTCTGGCCCAAACATCATTATCTTTAATATAGACAGATTGTATTTTACTTGGGACTCTTGTGGTTACTTGTGCTATCATATGGATTTTTGTTAATATCTTCTGTGTTGTTACAGTTAGAGGTATATCTGTGGTCTAAGAATATTCTAATATTAAATATAGAAATTAACTGAATTCTGATGTTTTTGCAACACTATGGGAGAATTTAACAGTTTGTCAAACCATGAATTAAATAAACTTTATAATTGAGGAAGTATGATTATAAAGGTATATAATCATATTGTCAGTTCTTAGTTTAGGCCAAAGATAAAAGATAGAGGAATTGTTGAGAAGAACAAAGTTTTTCCTGTTAATAGAAATATCTTGCAGAAAAAATAAGGCACTATTAACATTTAAGATTTAAATAAAGTGATTCTTATAATAAGAATAATAATAAAAAACTATTGTTTTTGCCGAAAGAAAAAATTGGAACAAATAATGAAAATTATAAGTTGATGATGTGACTTTATCAGCACTAGTTAAAAGTTATTTTGAGGAGGTTAAGTGTGAAAAATAGCAAGCACAAAATAAAAATAGAGTTTTTTACATGTAAAAAGTTTTTACATGTAAAAAATTTTACTAGATCTTAAATGTATATGACAAGTCATTTACTCAACTTGTTCTATTGTTGATCAAATGTTAGTTACATGAATCCATTGCTCAAATGTAACTATTTCTTAATATATAACTACATTAAGATTAAGAAAGGCTTACACATATTTTCTTGTGTAGGCTATTTAGCATAGAGATTAAAAACAGTGAAAGAAAACCAGGTTTCTTCCTCTCTTGCTTAGGCAACTGTATTCTCATCTTCAGAATCCAGAAAGAACTTAAAATTTTCAACTTTCCTTTTTATTTTTTTTAATATAAATCTTTATTTAAGCACCATGATTACAAGCATGTTTGTAGTTGGCTTTCAACTATAAACAGAACAGCCCCATCACCAATGCAACATTCTCACTACCAATGTCCCTCTTCCTCCCCACTTCTGCCTGTATTTGCCACGGCATTCTACTTCTCTCATTCTTCAACTTTGTCATGTTAGCTGTATGTAGTTATTTCCCTAACAAAGTTCACCACCCTTTGTGCTGAGCTTCAAATTGTGAGCCGGCACTTCCGGCCCTTCCCGCCCTTAACTCTATTGTCTCTGGGCCTTATTACAGCAATGTCTTTTTAATTTATCTTAAAATTCAAAGATGAGTGAGACTGTTCTGTGTCTATCTTCTCCCTCTGACTTATTTCACTTAACATAATAGATGCCATGTACATCCACGTATAGGAAAATTTTATGACTTCATCTCTCCTTTAAAGCTTAAATCTTTCCTTTTTAAAGATGACTTGATTTCTGTCTGGTTACAATTAAAAAAAAAAAAAAAGCATGGCCTCACTCTTCAGATTGCTATTCACTTTCCCAAATCCTGGGAACTCTGCTTCCATTCTTCAATGTAATTCCTAGAGGAGGACAAGATATACCTGCAATGAGAAGCATTTAATTATTTTTGTACCAAGGATCCTGCAGGAAGAACAATAGGTATTATGCTTGACTACCAAGTCCAATATTCTTGTTTGTGGATAAAGCAGCCAATTTTTCTCTCATCATCATGAGATTGCCCATTTCTATAATAGTCTTGGTGGTGGTTTTTGTTTAGAGAACTCTAGACCAGTTCAAATGTCCTTCTTATAATTCACCTGCTGTTTGTTCCAATGATCCTTTTGGAAAAGGAATTAGTTCCTGATTGTCTCAGACAAAAGTTCTCCCAGAACACATTCCAATTTTAGGGGATCCACACCCTTCTTTCATGGATTTGTAATCCAAAATTCTCAGCAAGCTGAGGAACCCTAAAACTGAAGTTCCATGGGGTGCTTATTTAAAAAGCATTTTGGGGGCAGAGTTATAGCACAGTGGGTAGGGTTCTTGCCTTGCATGTGGCAGTCTGGGCTCAATCCCCAGCACACCATATTGTCTCCCAAACACTGCCAGGAGCAATTTCTAAGGTAAGAGCTAGGAAATCTCCTAGCATTGCCAGTTGTGTTTCTAAAACACTAATAATAATAAAATATTATAAATACTCATAGGTCCACTTTGTCACCAGAGCTGGCCACAACACATCTTCAGGTTCAGCTAATTTGATGTGTGACCCTTACATCTACATTTTGAGAACCTTGCATATTCAACTCTAGTAGACCCTATTCTTAAATAGATATAGTATATACTGAGTGAATTTTTTTACTTTTCTTTAACAGACAATTTTCCATTAAACAATAAAGTATTAAGAGTTCTGTGTGTGGTGGTGACAGGGATTGAAGAATTGCTCTGGGTTTCTTAAAATATACTAAGGCTACTTTTAACCTGGGATCCTAATTCTTCCCTACAAAGACATTCTTCCTCACCACTAAAAAAAAGATAGGATCAAAATATCTCAGTCTTCAACTTGCTTGCCCCTTCACAATTAACCCTGGTGTCAATTGGACAGTCCATTCTTGCTGAACTTGAGAGAAGTCAATACTTGTGATAATCAGCAAAGCCAACTATTTGGAGAAAAAAAATAAAAGTATTTATTGTATGGTCTTCAGAACTGAATCTTAAAAAGGAATTCTGAGTGAATGAGAAGTAAATTTTCTATAAAACATAGTTTACTTTTAAAAAATTAATGTGGAAATGTGGATCAGTAGAAAAGCATGTACTTTGTATGCACGATCTTGATCCTCAGCCATATATACGTGTGATTATATATTTATAAGTATATGTGCTTACACAAATGAGACCCCAATTATCTTTTTTTCCTTCTTTATTTGAATATCTTGATTACATAAATGATTGTGATAGGTTTCAGTCATGTAAAGAACACCCCCCTTCACCAGTGCAACATTCCGGCCACCAATGTCCCAAATCTCCCTCCATCCCACCCCACCCCCACCTGTACTCCAGACAGGCTTTCCAGTTCCCTCATTTATTCACTTGGTTATGGTAGTTCTCTGTGTAGTTATTTCTATAGCTGTACTCACCACTCTTTGTGGTGAGCTTCACGGAGTGAGCTGGTGTTCCAGCCCTCCTCTCATTGTCTCTGAGGATTGTTACAAAAATGACTTTTATTTGTCTTAAAACCCATAGATGAGTGAGACTATTCTGTGTGTCTCTCTCTCCTTCTGACTTATTTCACTCAGCATGATAGATTCCATGTACATCCATGTATAGGAAAATTTCATGACTTCATTTCTCCTGACAGCTGCATAATATTCCATTGTGTATATGTACCACAGTTTCTTTAGCCATTCGTCTGTTGAAGGACATCTTGGTTGTTTCCAGAGCCTGGCTATTGTGAATAGTGCTGCAATAAATATAGGTGTGAGGAAGGGGTTTTTGTATTGTATTCTTGTGTTCTTAGGGTATATCTCTAGGAGTGGAATAGCTGGGGTCGAATGGGAGCTCAATTTCCAGATTTTGAAGATACCTCCATATCGCTTTTGATAGAGGCTGTACTAGGCGGCATTCCCACCAGCAGTGGATAAGAGTTCCTTTCTCTCCTCTAAATTCTGGTACAAGACAAGGCTGTCCACTCTCACCACTCCTCTTCAACATAGTACTGGAAGTTCTTGCTATAGCGATCAGGCAAGACCTCAATTATCTTAATGTCATCATGTAACATACACGTTTTACAAAGAAA